>NC_034176.2:69521848-69564348 GCF_002021735.2 Oncorhynchus kisutch
ACATTTCTAATTTTGTTAGAATGTCGTTTTCATTGCCCGTTAAAGGGTAGTGTTAGCTAGCTAGCTAACATTGTGTGTATGATCTGTGTAGTAATGTTTTCATATTTCAGAGCTATTTGCATTGCTAGTTATAGACTAACATTGAACTTAGCTCATTTGTTAGCTTTAGCTACCTGTAGATTCATGCAGGATAGTAATGTTATGAGTTGGGATTATGGTTCATTGTTTAGCTAGCTACATGTCTCAACAAAAGACTCCACTATGCAAGTAACCATTTCACGGTGCCGTTTACACCTAACAAGCCAGAAACTAAGCAAAATCATTGTTTAGAAAGCTGCTTTTAATTCCCTGGTATTCTAGATGTGTGTGTGTGTGTATATATATATATATATATATATATATATATATATTAAATGCATGGGTGTATTGGTGTTCAAATGAACCAGCTATGCTATTTTTATGTAATGTAAAAAAACACAATTTCAAATTGTTATACATAAGACCAAATCGAGGCGGTTGGTCACACTTTATTTGTATAGATGGTCAATACTATCAACAAGTCATCTGTTGATAAGCAACTGTTTGCTAAGGTTACGGTTAGGTTTAGAATAAGTGTTAGAGTAGGGGTTAAGGTTAGTAGAAATGTTACTACATTGTTAATTCATGCCAATAATCTATTGGGGAATTAGGTGGTGTCAAGGACTTATCCCCAAATCCAGTCTTACCGAACAGTGCTGCCAGACTCAGGGGTCCGGGTCAGTCTTGGCCCCGCTGTGGCACGCAGCCCCCCTCTCCTAAACTGGTTTGGTTCCAGGTCCTCCCCCTGCAGACCCCCTGACTGGGTCCGCCTGATCCTGGAGGAGAGGACCGTAATTGATTTCATAGACATACTGTACATAATATTCAAGACTTGGGCATCATTCACATTCCTAAGCTTGCAATTTTAGGTGAGGTATATGCTCAATCTACTGTATATATTTTATTTTAAAAATATATACCACTCACTTTCCCCAGAGCTTTCTGATACTGTTATTGTTCTTCATGTGCTCTGGTGAGCCAATAGTCCGTTGACCTGACTCCGCCCCTGAAGACTGGGGTGAAAGATCAGAGGATGAGGTGTCGTCCATTTTCTCTGTCTTTCCTGTAAGAAGGGGGGGAAAGATCAGAGGATGAGGTGTCGTCCATTTTCTCTGTCTTTCCTGTAAGAAGGGGGGGAAAGATCAGAGGATGAGGTGTCGTCCATTTTCTCTGTCTTTCCTGTAAGAAGGGGGGGAAAGATCAGAGGATGAGGTGTCGTCCATTTTCTCTGTCTTTCCTGTAAGAAGGGGGGGAAAGATCAGAGGATGAGGTGTCATCCATTTTCTCTGTCTTTCCTGTAAGAAGGGGGGGAAAGATCAGAGGATGAGGTGTCATCCATTTTCTCTGCCTTTCCTGTAAGAAGGGGGGGAAAGATCAGAGGATGAGGTGTCGTCCATTTTCTCTGTCTTTCCTGTAAGAAGGGGGGGAAAGATCAGAGGATGAGGTGTCGTCCATTTTCTCTGTCTTTCCTGTAAGAAGGGGGGGAAAGATCAGAGGATGAGGTGTCGTCCATTTTCTCTGTCTTTCCTGTAAGAAGGGGGGGAAAGATCAGAGGATGAGGTGTCGTCCATTTTCTCTGCCTTTCCTGTAAGAAGGGGGGGAAAGATCAGAGGATGAGGTGTCGTCCATTTTCTCTGTCTTTCCTGTAAGAAGGGGGGGAAAGATCAGAGGATGAGGTGTCGTCCATTTTCTCTGTCTTTCCTGTAAGAAGGGGGGGAAAG
The DNA here is from genome assembly GCF_002021735.2 of Oncorhynchus kisutch. NCBI lineage: Eukaryota > Metazoa > Chordata > Actinopteri > Salmoniformes > Salmonidae > Oncorhynchus > Oncorhynchus kisutch. The sequence continues at coordinate 69,523,648 of NC_034176.2, forward strand.
ATCAGAGGATGAGGTGTCGTCCATTTTCTCTGTCTTTCCTGTAAGAAGGGGGGGAAAGATCAGAGGATGAGGTGTCGTCCATTTTCTCTGTCTTTCCTGTAAGAAGGGGGGGAAAGATCAGAGGATGAGGTGTCGTCCATTTTCTCTGTCTTTCCTGTAAGAAGGGGGGGAAAGATCAGAGGATGAGGTGTCGTCCATTTTCTCTGCCTTTCCTGTAAGAAGGGGGGGAAAGATCAGAGGATGAGGTGTCGTCCATTTTCTCTGTCTTTCCTGTAAGAAGGGGGGGAAAGATCAGAGGATGAGGTGTCGTCCATTTTCTCTGTCTTTCCTGTAAGAAGGGGGGGAAAGATCAGAGGATGAGGTGTCGTCCATTTTCTCTGTCTTTCCTGTAAGAAGGGGGGGAAAGATCAGAGGATGAGGTGTCGTCCATTTTCTCTGTCTTTCCTGTAAGAAGGGGGGGAAAGATCAGAGGATGAGGTGTCGTCCATTTTCTCTGCCTTTCCTGTAAGAAGGGGGGGAAAGATCAGAGGATGAGGTGTCGTCCATTTTCTCTGTCTTTCCTGTAAGAAGGGGGGGAAAGATCAGAGGATGAGGTGTCGTCCATTTTCTCTGTCTTTCCTGTAAGAAGGGGGGGAAAGATCAGAGGATGAGGTGTCGTCCATTTTCTCTGTCTTTCCTGTAAGAAGGGGGGGAAAGATCAGAGGATGAGGTGTCGTCCATTTTCTCTGTCTTTCCTGTAAGAAGGGGGGGAAGATCAACAAAAAGTATCTTTATTTTCTAGTTGTGTTTCTATCATTGAAACATTTGAAATCAGAAGTTTACATCTGGGCAAAGGTTCTGGTTAAGCTTTAATATGAGTTTCTTTTGAAAATGTGCAATGCAAGAATAAAAACAATCAACTCGTTCAAAAAAAGTATTTCTTTCCAGGACTGCAAAACAAATAGCTGATGTTATCTTGGTGAATTTTTTTTTCTTTCATACAGGCGGTGAACCTTAAAAAAAGACTTGAATCTTAATGACTGAATAATGTTTATTGGCAATAGCCTGTGAAGAGAAATAGCACAAACATGTTAATTAACTCAGACTAGTGCCATGGACACCCTACGTGTACATATCCCTGAAATATAAGGAACATGAATGTATTGGAAATTCCAAATTGTATGCTGTCATCTTACACAGAGCACTGACACACACATTTACCCCGACAGACATTTTCCTAGTCCCCAGGTCCAGAACAAATTAAAGGAAATGTACAGCATTATACCATGAGCCATGAATCCATGACTCCCTTCCATCATATGAGCACCAAAAAAAAAATGTATTAAGCAACATCTCACGGCACAACTTCTCTCCCCCATTTGACCTACTTGTGCATGTACAGACATGTATGTAACTGATAGATGCACACGCACGCATTGAAAAGCATTAACATGATGTGTATGTCAATTGTAAACTATTTTGTCTGTAATGTATTTTTCGATATGTGTCGAACCCCAGTAAGACTCACTGATAGGCCCACTAGGGGATTGGTAGCTTTGCTTTCTCATGTTTGTGTTGGAGGCCTTTGGCTCTAACTGACCACCCAAAAGGAGTGAGGGCACATAGAAAGGGGTTCCAGCTGCTGGGCCTGTGCCTCATTATGTGCACAGCACATAATTAATTTGATTCCTGCCACTCCAAAGTCCAGGGTGGAGTTGAGGTGAGTGTGGTCCATGAGAGAGGGTGGGGTTGTGTGGACCGTGGTCATTTAGAAAGAGAAGGTGGAATTGGGGTAAGTGTGGTCTGTGAGAGAGAGGATGGGGTTGGGTTCAGTGTGGTCGACCAGAAAGAGGGTGGGGTTGTGAACATGGTATATGTCAGGCAGTCAGGAATATCCCTGAAAACCTTTACTCCGGCTGGGGCCTCACCGCTATTGGCTTTGATCAAAGTGCCACTAGCCACTGATCAGAGACATGTGTATTTTCCCGGTCTCAAAATGGAGGACCAGGTCTTGGTCTGATCAGCTATCTGAGGCTTTGTGCTCTGTGTTGTAGAAGGGGCCAGAACTAAGCAGATATGGTTTCTCAGAGCAGGTCTGTCCACCATGCAACATAAGATACAGTGAAACCTATCTTGAGGTGAAGGTGTCTGAAGCACTAATAGACAGTGTGTGTGTAGTGGGGGGGGGGGGGGGGGGGGTTAATGCTTCTTTAGGCTTACTTGAGTCTCCGTCTTCACTCCCCTCTGGAGACCTCTGGCTCTGTGTCTCACTGCACTCTCCCTCTCCATTATGCTCTGGGAAGGAGGCCTTCACCGGCAGGGTCTGGCATCGGTTATCTACAGGCCTATTCTGGAGAACAAACACAGACTAATGAAACAATTAGACCAATAGAAAATGTTTTATGTTACTTTTGATTAATTGATTTATTTTCTATAAAATTCTAATTGACAAAACAATAATGTGGTCAGATGTGTGACCCAAACACAATAAAGAACAGTAATGGTTAGATATGAAAGTGAAGAGTTTTTTTCACAGTAATAATACCTCAGTAGACACTTCAGCCTCTACAGGAATCACCACTACATGCTAGAGGTAGGGAAGGTGAAGAACAGTCATTAGATGACAAGGAGTCAGGCTTGATACAGATTGGGGAGAAAAGTGTAATGGCCTTTCTAGACAGATATTCTCACTCTGGGCAGTAAATGGTGTCAAGTGAAAATGTCCCCACTACCTTCGATGAAGATCCATTCTGTAGGTTGTCCATACTGCTTGATAAAAGTCGGGGATGTGTCCTGATAAAAATATATTATCATCTGATTATTACATTTACAATGAATGATATTGGTTAGTGCAGCCCCATAGAGCTCTTAAAGAAGTCCCAGAAAAGGCATTCTATTCCCAGAGTCTCACCAGAGTTCTCTTTCCTTCTGGGCTGGCAGGTGGGACACGAGCTGTGGGGATGAACTGCTGAAGGACATCTGGACCAGAGGAGAGACGGAGATGAGGACAGGGAGCGAGGAATATGACGGTAGTGCATTGTGACAATGAGGCTTCTGAACCACATTGGGCAGGATCAAACATGTTTTAATCCAAAAGGCACTTTCTACCTTCATATTGTGCCGATTCTGAAAACTGGAGTAATTGTCAGTGTATGCTTGGGGCTGAGAAAAATGTTTTTCCCCTATCTGAAATGCCCCTTCCTCTGACCCACCTCAGTATTTTTGTTCTCTGGGAGTACACTGGAAGGAACTGTCCTCATCACCACTCCATGCTCCCGTTCCTCACTGCTGCTCGATGGAGTACTCTCATTGGATATTGAGAGGATAGTGGGTGGAGCTATCATAGAAAGTGTCATTGCTTCATACCATCGGGAGTAATGGAAATGTTCTGCTCTCTCTAGTTCATTATGCAGTGGGACAAAAAGTATTTAGTCAGCCATGAATTGTGCAAGTTCGCCCACTTAAAGATGAGAGAGGCCTGTAATTTATCATCATAGGTACACTTCAACTATGACAGACAAAAAGAAAAGTTTTTTAAAAAATCCTGAAAATCACATTGTAGAAAATGAGTATTTGGTCACCTACAAACAAGCAAGATTTCTGGCTCTCACAGACCTGTGAGCCTTTAAGAGGCTCCTCTGTCCTCCACTCGTTACCTGTATTAATGGCACCTGTTTGAACCTGTTTGAACTTGTTATCAGTATAAAAAACACCTGTCCACAACCTCAAACAGTCACACTCCAAACTCCACTATGGACAAGACCAAAGAGCTGTCAAAGAACACCAGAAACAAAATTGTAGATCTGCACCAGGCTGGGAAGACTGAATCTGCAATAGGTAAGCAGCAATTATTATTATTATTATTATTAGGAAATGGAAGACATACAAGACCACTGAATATCCCTCGATCTGGAGCTCCACGCAAGATCTCACCCGTGAGGTCAAAATGATCACAAGAACGGTGAGCAAAAATTCCAGAACCACACGGGGGGACCTAGTGAATGACCTGCAGAGAGCTGGGACCAAAGTAACAAAGCCTACCATCAGTAACACACTACGCCGCCAGGGACTCAAATCCTGCAGTGCCAGACGTGATCCCCTGCTTAAGCCAGCATGTCCAGGCCCGTCTGAAGTTTGCTAGAGAGCATTTGGATGATCCAGAAGAAGATTGTGAGAATGTCATATGGTCAGATGAAACCAAAATATAACTTTTTGGTAAAAACGCAACTCGTCGTGTTTGGAGGACAAAGAATGCTGAGTTGCATCCAAAGAACACCATACCTACTGTGAAGCATGGGGGTGGAAACATCATGCTTTGGGGCTGTTTTTCTGCAAAGGATGACTGATCCGTGTAAAGGAAAGAATGAATGGGGCCATGTATCGTGAGATTGAGTGAAATCCTCCTTCCATCAGCAAGGGCATTGAAGATGAAACATGGCTGGGTCTTTCAGCATGACAATGATCCCAAACACACCACCCGGGCAACGAAGGAGTGGGTTCGTAAGAAGCATTTCAAGGTCCTGGAGTGGCCTAGCCAGTCTCCAGATCTCAAACCCATAGAAAATCTTTGGAGGGAGTTGAAAGTCCGTGTTGCCCAGCAACAGCCCCAAAACATCACTGCTCTAGAGGAGATCTGCATGGAGGAATGGGCCAAAATACCAGCAACAGTGTGTGAAAACCTTGTGAAGACTTACAGAAAACGTTTGACCTCTGTCATTGCCAACAAAGGGTATATAAAAGTATTGAGAAACTTTTGTTATTGACCAAATACTTATTTTCCACCATAATTTGCAAATAAATTCATTAAAAATCTTAACGTGATTTTCTGGATTTTTTTTCTCCTCATTTTGTCTATCATAGTTGAAGTGTACCTATGATGAAAATTACAGGCCTCTCATCTTTTTAAGTGGGAGAACTTGCACAATTGGTGGCTGACTAAACACTTTTTTTGCCCCACTGTACATTTGAATGTAAGGAATGTTTTACCCTTTGGTGGCTTTTCATTAAAACAATCAATAACTAGAGTAGTACAATGTATGTTAGGGGAGGTTGGTACCTTGTCTTGGAGTCGCAACGTCTCTGAACTGTCTGCACTGGACTAAGAGCAGTGTGAGCTCTTCAATACGCCGGTCCTGTAACAGGGAGAGGAATCCATACAGTACCTTGCAAAGTAGTTATTCACATTGTGATACAACGTGGGATTAAAATTAATTTAAATTGTCAATCTACACAGAACACTAAATGCCAAAGTGGGAAAAAAATGTAATAAGTAAACAGTGTTGTGTAAGTGTTCAGCTCCCCGAGTCGAACCATGTTAGAAAAACCTTTGGCTTCGATTACAGCTGTGAGTTTAGGGTAAATCTAAGAGCTTTGCAAAGCTGGATTAGGACATATTTGTCAATTAATTTGCAATAACCATTGTCACTTCCTGTTGAACACAAAATGAGGGAGAGCTCAGTTGTGTTCCCAAGAAAGTTAAGGTAACTGAGCTAAACAACTACCCCCCCGTAGCTCTCACTTCCATCATCATGAAGTGCTTTGAGAGACTAGTCAAGGACCATACCACCTCCACCCTACCTGACACCCTAGACCCACTCCAATTTGTTTACCTCCCCAATAGGCCCACAAACGACGCAATCGCAACCACACTACCCACTGCCCTAACCCATCTGGACAAGAGGAATACCCATGTGAGAATGCTGTTCATCGACTACAGCTCAGCATTTAACACCATAGTACCCTCCAAACACGTCATCAAGCTCGAGACCCTGGATCTCGACCCCGCCCTGTGCAACTGGGTACTGAACTTCCTGACGGGCCGCCCCCCAGGTGGTGAGGGTAGGTAACAACATCTCCACCCCGCTGGTCCTCAACACTGGGGGCCTACAAGGGTGCGTTCTGAGCCCTCTCCTGTACTCCCTGTTCACCCACGACTGCGTGGCCACGCACGCCTCCAACTCAATCATCAAGTTTGCAGGCAACACTACAGTGGTAGGCTTGATTACCAACAACGACGAGACGGCCTACAGGGAGGAGGTGAGGGCCCTCGGAGTGTGGTGTCAGGAAAATAACCTCACATTCAATGTCAACAAAACAAAGGAGATGACTTCAGGAAACAGCAGAGGGAGCACCCCCATCCACATCGACGGGACAGTAGTGGAGAGGGTAGTAAGTTAAGTTCCTTGGCGTACACATCACGGACAAACTGAATTGGTCTACCCACACAGACAGCGTGGTGAAGACGGCACAGCAGCGCAAACTACCTGCCCTCCAGGACACCTACACCACCCAATGTCACAGGAAGGCCATAAAGTTCATCAAGGACAACCACCCGAGACACTATCATCCAGAAGGCGAGGTCAGTACAGGTGCATCAAAGCAGGGGCCGAGAGACTAAAAACAGCTTCTCTCAAGGCCAGACTTTTAAACAGCCACCACTAACATTGAGTGGTTGCTGCCAACATACTGACTCCACTCCAGCCACTTTAATAATGGAACAAATGATGTAATTGTTTTTATCACTAGCCACTTTAAACAATGCCACCTAATATGTTTACATACCCTACATTACTCATCTCATATATATATATAACTGTACTCGATACCATCTACTGCATCTTGCCTATGCCGTTCTCTACCATCACTCGTTCATATATTTTATGTACATATTCTTCATCCCTTTACACTTGTGTGTATAAGGTAGTTGTGAAATTGTTATGTTAGATTACTCGTTGGTTATTACTGCATTGTCAGAACTAGAAGCACAAGCATTTCGCTACACTCACATTAACATCTGCTCAAATCAAATTTTATTTGTCACATACACATGGTTAGCAGATGTTAATGCGAGTGTAGTGAAATGCTTGCTAACCATGTATGTGACAAATAACATTTGATTCGATTTGTTGTTTTGAAAGTGAATTGGAAAGTTCTAGTAGCTAGCTAACATTTTAGTTTGGATCTCACAACGCTGTTGGCATCAGTTGCTGGGACTGCTAGTCTCTGTCCAGTGATCCTGCCAACTAAGGCCGGGTCTGAAGTTCTATTTACCTAGCTGCCTATCAAGCCAGCTGTGTATTCCTTGAGGGCTTGAATGCAGTCCGCGATGCGGTTAGCCATTGCGGCTGGGACAGAGGGTTGTCCCAGGTTTGTGGCTGTCTAGATCCCTGCTGTTTGTCATGTTGAATCTTCCCTGTGACCTGCCTTGTCTGGAACTGTGGAGTAACGGCGTAGCCTACGTTGCTAGCTACCAAGACCAAAGCCGGTGGGAGTACTGTTGAGGACAGTGGTGTCTATCACACGTGAAGTATCTTTTAAAACAAACAAAAATAGTTCTAAAAGCAGTTGTTACAGCAAGAAAATAGAGTTGTCTCAAAATACTGGTGGATTCAACTAATAAAATAATGGTCAACTGGTCCAGGACCTGAAGAACAGGTTGCAGTTCTCAGGTTCAGCTCGATGAGTTGAAACAGGAGAACGGCAAGATGAATGCAGTCTGTAAGTCCTTGAGAGAGGACAGTTCTGTGTGTGAATCCATGATAACAATGATGGATAAATCAATATATCAAGGGGGAACTACATGGTTGTGGGCAGAATTGCAGAATCCCCATGCGACCTGGGCGGAGCCTGGGGACAAAGTGAGGGAAATGATCTGAGAAATTGAAGATGGACCACATTGAGGCCCACCAGACTGGAAAGCCCACTACTGGCCGAGGTCGATAGTGGTCAAGTTCCTAAGGTTCAAGACCAAGGTAGCTGTTCTGGAAAGAGCCAAGAACTTGAGAGGAACGTTCAGTTGAAGTCAGAAGTTTACATACACTTAGGTTGGAGTCATTAAAACTTGCTTTTCAACCACTCCACAAATTTCTTGTTAAACTAGTATTTTCCAACAATTGTTTACAGGCAGATTATTTCATTGTATCACAATTCCAGTGAGTCAGAAGTTTACATACGCTAAGTTGACTGTGCCTTTAAACATCTTGGAAAATTCCAGAAAATTATATCATGGCTTTTGAAGCTTCTGATAGGCTAATTGACATCATTTGAGTCAATTGGAGGTGTACCTGTGGATGTATTTCAAGGCCTACCTTCAAACTCAGTGCCTCTTTGCTTGACATCATGGGAAAATCAAAAGAACATCAGCCAAGACCTCAGAAAAGAAATGTAGACCTCAACAAGTCTGGATCATCCTTGGGAGCAATTTCCAAATGCCTGAAGGTACCCTCTTTCATCTGTACAAACAATAGTACACAAGTATAAACACCATGAGACCACATAGCCATCATACTGCTCAGGAAGGAGATGCATTCTGTCTCCTAGCAATGAATGTATTTGTGTGAAAAGTAAAAATCAATCCCAGAACAACAAAAGGACCTTGTGAAGATGCTGGAGGAAACAGGAACAAAGTATCTATATCCACAGTAAAACGAGTCCTATATCGACATAACCTGAAAGGCCACTCAGCAAGGAAGAATCCACTGCTCCAAAACCGGCATAAAAAAGCCAGCCTACAGTTTGCAACTGCACATGGGGACAAAGATCATACTTTTTGGAGAAATGTCCTCTGGTCTGATAAAACAAAAATAGAACTGTTTGTCCATAATGACCATAGTTACTTTGGAGGAAAAAGGGGGAGGCTTGCAAGCCGAGAACACCATCCCAACCGTGAATCACTGGGGTGGCAGCATCATGTTGTGGGGGTGCTTTGCTGCAGGAGGGACTGGTGCACTTCACAAAAATCGAGGTAGGAAAGTTATGTGGATATATTGAAGCAACATTGCAAATGGGTCTTCCAAATGGACAATGACTCCAAGCATATTACTAAAGTTGTGGCAAAATGGCTTACTGACAAAGTCAAGGTATTGGAGTGACCATCACAAAGCCCTGACCTCAATCCTATAGAAGAGTTGTGGGCAGAACTGAAAAAGCATGTGCGAGCAAGGTCTACAAACCTGATTCAGTTACACCAGCTCTGTCAGGAGGAATGGGCCAAAATTCACACAGCTTATTGTGGGAAGTTTGTGGAAGGCTACCTGAGACGTTTGACTCAAGTCAAACAATGTTAAAGGCAATGCTACTAAATTCCTAATTGAGTATATGTAAACTTCTGACCCACTGGGAATGTGATGAAAGAAATAGAAGTTGAAATAAATCACTATTATTCTGACATTTCACAGTCTTAAAATAAAGTGGTGAACCTAACTGACCTAAAACAGGGAATTTATACTTTAAATGTCAGGAACTGTGAAAAACTGGATTTTAAATGTATTTGGCTAAGATGTATGTAAACTTCTGACTTCAACTGTAGATCTTCCTCCACGGGGACTATCCTGAAGCTGTGGGCCAGAAGAGGAAATAACTTCTCCCAGCCGTGAAAGCTGCAGAGCACTTGGAGACGTTGCTTACATCCACTTTGACAGGCCCATTGCCCACCTTCCCTCCCAGAAGCCTGGAAGGGATGAGGAGACCCAAGCCGATGAGTTTGTAGCTTCAACTCTGCAGCACACACACCTTAATTTATTAATGGACTGCTGAATGTATATTTTTTTCAATTGCTTGGTTTGCTCTTTTCAGTATTATGTCTCTCTGATAATCTACCCAGGAAAGGGCATATATTAGCCCATATTAATATATGTAGCCTTAGAAATAAGGTTACTGAAATCAATATCAGATCATTCATATATTAGCCATTTGAGACTCACTTAGATAATTTATTTGATGATACAGCACTAGCAATACAAGGGAAAAACATAGAAGAGACAAATGCTAGGGGATATGTTGCTGTATAGTCAGTGCCTTCAAAAAGTATTCAGACCCCTTGACTTTCACATTTTGTGACGTTACTTCCTTATTCTTAAACGGATTAAATTGTTTTGTTTTTTTAGATTTGAGAAAAAACATTGAGGGAAATCTGACTGGAGCAAAGTACAGAGAGATCCTTGATGAAAACCTGCTCCAGAGAACTCAGGACGTCAGATTGGGGCGAAGGTTCACCTTCCAACAGGACAACGACCTAAGCACAGTTACGACAACACAGGATTGGCTTCAGAACAAGTCTCAATATCCTTGAGTGGCCCAGCCAGAGCCCAATCTAACATCTCTGGAGAGACCTGAAAATAGCTGTGCAGCGAAGCTCCCCATTAAACCGGACAGAGCTTCAGAGGATCGGCAGAAGGTCCCCAAATACAGATATGCCAAGCTTGTAGCGTCTTACCCAAGAAGACTCAATGCTATAATTGCTGTCAAATGTGCTTCAACAAAGTACTGAGTAAAGGGCCTGAATACTTATGGAAAAACAAAAAGTTTTTTGCTTTGTCATTTGAGGGGAATTTTTTTTACAATTGAATCAATTTTAGAATAAGGCTAACATACACGTTAAGCTGTATCCGTACCCATTGGTTGCAGTGATCACAATTTAGTGGCTATATTCAGGAAAGCCAAAGTTCCAAAGGTTGGTCCTAAAATAGTGTATAAGAGATCATACAAAAGATTTTGCTCTGACTCTTATGTGGATGTTAGATACATTTGTTGGTCTGATGTGATCTCCACCCGGCACAGCCAGAAGAGGACTGGCCACCCCTGATAGCCTGGTTCCTCTCTAGGTTTCTTCCTAGGTTCTGGCCTTTCTAGGGAGTTTTTCCTAGACACCGTGCTTCTACACCTGCATTGCTTGCTGTTTGGGGTTTTAGGCTGGGTTTCTGTACAGCACTTTGTAACATCAACTGCTGTATGAAGGACTTTCTAAATAAATGGGATTGATTGATGTGATTAATAAGGAGCATCCAGATGATGCACTTGATGAATTTATGAAAATGCTTCTTCCAATTATTAATAAACATGCACGTGTTAATTAAGAAACTGACTGTTAGAACTATTAAGGCTCCATGGATTGATAAGGAATTGCATTTTTTTTAAACGGTATAGTTGAAAGAGATTAGGTGAAACGAGTGGCCAATAAGTTTGTCTGCAAATTGAGAAATTGTGACTAAACTCAAAAAGAACAAGAAACTGCGTTATGAAGCCAAGATCAATGATATAAATGGGAAGGAACTCAGATGGCATAATTATTTAAATGACTTTATTGGGAAAGTGGGCAAACTTAGGCAGGAAATGCCAATCAACTAACAATGAGCCATGGTATTCATGCATTTAAAAAAACATGTACATTTAGTGTAGGAGTAGTGCAAACATTGTTATCGATCAATAATGACAAGCTTCCTGGCATTGACAACTTAGAAACTACTGAGGATGGTAGCTGACTCCATAGCCAAATCGGTCACATCTTTAATCTGAGCCTAGAGGAAAGTCTGTCCTCAGGCCTGGAGAGAAGCCAAAGTAATTCCTCTACCCAAGTGGTAAAGTGGCCTTTACTGGTTCTAACAGCAGACCTAGAAGCTTGATGCCAGCTCTTAGCAAACTGTTGGAAAGAAATTGTGTTTGACCAAATAAAACGCCATTTCTCTGTTAACTTCATATGGCTGCAGGGGCAGTATTGAGTAGCTTGGATGAAAAGGTGCCCATTGTAAACGGACAGCTCCTAAGTCGCAGTTGCTAATATATGCATAGTATTATTAGTATTGGATAGAAAACACTGAAGTTTCCAAAACTGTCAATATTGTCTGTTAGTATAACAGAACTGATATTGCAGGCGAAACCCTGAGGAAAATGAAAACAGGAAGTGGCTTCTATTTTGAAAACTCCATGTTCCATAGATTCCCTTTCCTGTCGCTTCCTCAAGGTGTCAGTCTTCAGACAGTTTCAGGCTTTTATTTTGAAAAATGAGCCAAAAAGATAACATCGCGTCAAGTGATTTTGCTCGCGCAACAGAGTTTGGATAGGTATTGCTTTTCCCTCTCCTACTGTGAAAGACATTTGCGGTTGATATTATCGATTATATATTTTAAAAAACAACCTGAGGATTGATTATAAAAAACGTTTGACATGTTTCTGTGGACATTATGGAAACTATTTGGAATTTGTCTGCGTTGTCGTGACCACTCTTTCCTGTGAATTTCTGAACATAACGCGACAAACAAACAAGAGGTATTTTGGATATAAAAATAATCTTTACGGAACATTTGTTGTGTAACTGGGAGTCTCGTGAGTGAAAACATCCCAAAGTCAAAGGTAAATGATTAATTTGATTGCTTTTCTGATTTGTGACCAAGCTTTCTGATGCTAAGTGTACTTAATGTTTTATCGTGCGATCGATAAACTTAAACGCTTGGATTGCTTTCGCTGTAAAGCATAATTTCAAAATCTGACATGACAGGTGGGTTAACAAAAGGCTAAACTGTGTTTCCCTATATTGCACTTGTGATTTCATGAATATAAATATTTGTAGTAATATTTATTGAATGTAGCGCTATGCTATTCAGCGGTTGTTGATGACACTTATCCCGATAGGGGGAATGCAGCCATAACAAGTTAACAGACTTTCAGCATGCTTAAAGAGAAGTGAAGTACATGTTGAGTGCCCTGACAAATTACCGATGGTTGGTTGAAAGAAATTGATAAGTGTCAGCTGTATTGTTAAAGTTCAGTGTAGCCTTTGATATTATTGACTGTTGGATTTTTTTTTAAATAAAAATCACACTACCGTTGAAAAGTTTGGAGTCACTCAGAAATGTTGTCGTTTTCCATGAAAACATGCATGAAATAAGTTGCAAAAGGAATAGGAAATATAGTCAAGATGTTGACAAGGTTATAAATAATTATTTTTAATTGAAATAATTGTGTCCTTCAAACTTTGCTTTTGTAAGGCGCTAGAGAGGGTAATGCGAACGGCCCAGTACATCACTGGGGCCAAGCTTCCTGCCATCCAAGACCCATATAAATAGGCGGTCTCCGAGGAAAGCCCATAAAATTGTCAGAGATTCCAGTCACACAAGTTAGACTGTTTTCTCTGCTACCGTACGGCAAGCGGTACCGGAGCGCCAAGTCTAGGACCAAAAGGCACCTGAACAGCTTCTACCACCAAGCCATTAGACCGCTTTACAATTCATACAAATCGCCACAGGACAATTTACTTTGAACTCCCCTCCCCCTTTTGTACATTGATGCTACTCGCTGTTTGTTTGTTACCTATGCTACCTTGTTTGTCACTTCGCCCAAACCTACATGTACAGATTACCTCAACTAGCCTGTACACTGAATCGTTACCTCCGCTATATACCCTCATTATTGTCCTTCTTATTGTGTTATATTTTAGCCTACTTGGTAAATATTTTCTTCTGCTTGAACTGCACTGTTGGTTAAGGGCTTGTAAGTAAGCGTTCCACGGTAAAGTTCCCACTTGTTTTCGGCGCATGGATCAAATCAAACTTTATTTGCCAGATTTTAATCCCACTAACACAAAATGTGAAATAATCCAAGTGGTCTGAATACTTTAGCAAGGCACTATAAATGGCTTTCTCCATATGCTTTTAACATAAGAGTAGAGAAGTATGGAGTGTGACATGGGCACAGCTGGAAATCAGAGTAGTGGTAACAGAGTGTGTGATTTGAAGTGGTGCCAGTGCCCTGGTCTAGTTTCTCTTCATGGACCAAACTCCAAAATTAGGTCTGGCATATTCAGGACTCATTAATTGTGGCTTTGCCTAAAATGGATGGCTGCTGAGAGAGCGAGCGAGCATGAGGCACATTTGTTCAAAGACCCAAGATTCCACCCGTGCGTGCAACTGTAAGAGTACAAAAGCCCTACTGTGCTCTTAATGCCTGTGGGTGGTGCTACTGATGTGCGGATACATACACCATCGGCTTTCCAGCAGCCCCTGCCATCCAAACAGTAATGATGGTTGTGCTGTGTATGCCAACACTGCTTTTAATGTATACAATGGTACTCAACTATATACAAAGCAATGGGATCACACTGTTCAATTTTGTGATGCCAAATTACATCTCACTACTGGACCAAGAGAGAAAAACATAGATTTATAGTAACCTTTGACAGCCGCCTACTCACCTTTTCATCATTGGCAACCAGCAGCGTCTCCATCCCTGTCTTTAACCTTTGGAGCTCCTGGTCTGTAGAAAGGAGTCATACTGTAGTTGCCATCATGTACCTATGTATGCAGTACCATAATATGACAATGTGCAATCTTTCATTTTCTACCCCATTTAGGCATATGTAAAATAGATGGCGCAGAACTTCTCAGATGGAAAATGTCTCATCTAGCCAGGGAAAGTCAACAGTATGAGCTAGAGGTCCATACAATAAAGCAGAAATGAAGTAGAGAAAGTTGACAGGCAGCCATGTGCAATGGAAAAGACATCTTCTGAAAATGAAACTTAATCACTCAACTACAGTATACCACTAGTAGCAAGAGCACAATGCCATATCAAGGTTATGGTACTGGACACCAGTTGGCTGACATTACCAGATCAAGAGTCCCTTCCCAGTGGAAATTCTGTATTCTGATTAGTGATTCCCTATACTCAGTTGAAGAAATGTGAGCTCATTAAAATGTTGCCAGACAGAGGAAGCCAAGGTACATTCCTGGGTTTGATTTTCTTGGAGCCCCACAACAGGGTATGCAAGACAGTGTGAAAGGAGTGCATTTAGGGAAGGGATAAGATGGTGAGGTTGAAAGCAATGTGTTAAAGTTGTTAAATAGTGTTAAGGCTTACGCTTGTTGTTGAGCCTTCTCCTGTACATATCCTCTAACAGTGGAAATGATGCAATGTGGAGAGAGAGAACCATTGTTAGACACCACTCGCATGCAGGCACACCTTTTGCTGCCACTGTTGCAGCATGTTATTGATCCATGACTGACAAAAACCTGTTGACAAGTCACCAAGAAAGGACACATTGCTCCTTCATTACAGAACAAACCCTGTATTAAAGTTACTCCGTTTGGAAGAAGCGTTTGTTTGGGTGCTTACCTCTCTCCGAGGTTTCAGTGGACAATGGTCTGGCCAGGAGCTGTGTGTGCAGGCTGTCTATCTCAGCATTCTTACTGAGCAGGAGCTGCTGGAGGTCTGATAGCTCTGCCTGTGTGATTGGGGGGGAATCAGGAGCATGCATAAGCTAACACACTCTTATGCTCTCAGAAAGACAGCACATACATAACATAATCCTCCTACAACTGTTGGAGACTAAGTGAAATCAATGTTTATTGGTGGTGTAAACTGTTTAGCAGATGTTGTAGTAGGTACAGCAAAATGCTTATCAGTACACACTCAAGCTTGAAATCTAAAGCTGCTATTTACATGATTTGGCTGGTTCGTCTTTCCAGAGCAGGCTATATGTTTATATAGGGCAGACTGAAGTTCATAGTAACGCATCCACAACCCACATGACCATATATAGCCTGATAATGTAGTCAAAAATGTGTTAGACTAGCAGTGATTAAAGTTAAAATACATATGAACAAAAAGGAGATTCATGTCTGTCCCGAGTGAAAGTTTTTAAAAAATGGCTCAATGAAGCAGTTCAGGAAAAGGTAAAATTGAGAGTTGGAGAGTGCAAGGGAGTGAAAGAGTGAGCAAAAGAGAGCCAGCGAGGTATGGAAATGGGGTGTGCTAACAAAAGCATTGTTTAACCGCCAAGAGAAACCACCAAGGGAATGTGCCACCATTTAAATCCATTTCTACAAAGAAAATGGTCAGCAGATTTGTAAAGAAAATAAGCTTTTGTGAATGACTTTCGTGTCTGTATGACTCAACTAACTGGGCAGAAAAGCAGATTGGACAGAGTTTAGGAAAACTGCAGTTAGCAGAGGAATCTGGGCACTACTAGTACAGTCTAGACATAACAGGAGAGGAGGTAGGCTAACGTATGTTTGTTATACCTTTGTTGCTTTGAGTCTCCTCTCATACTGGGACTTCTGGTCTTCAAGATAGTCTACTTTCTCCTTGAGAAGTCTGAGCTCTTGAAGTTTGACCTGGGGACATTGATAAGAAGATATACAACTTGTAAATGTCGTTGTCACAAATGTACGTCAACAGATAATGGCTTGTTTTAATAGTCTGGAGACTGTCAATTAGTCCATGAGTTCTATCTGCTAACTATTCTCACAACACCACAATGAAATGCCTCTTAAAAATGATGCAGTACTATGCAGTACAACCCTCTTATCTACACACTAAATGGGATTGCATTGGGTCTCATGAACTATGCATGTGAAAGTTTGGTGGTTAGGGGTTCCTTAGTGCAAGCACAGATCTAAGTGTCAGAGCCTTGGGATCATGCCATACACAGTGATGGATGACTACATGCTTAGGATCAAAGGTCATGCAGACATTCTCTGCCTACACTCTCGCTTCCACAGCAGCACTGCTCCTCAGAAGTACTGGAGCTATTCTCCACACCTGAGAATGGGATCACGTCAGGAGGCTCCTCCAGCCCACTGTCGTGTACCTCCTCTGGGCTACCATCACAGGCGAGCCCCTGGTCTGGGTTTTGGGCATCCGTGGACCAAGTGTCGCAGGCCTTCTGTAGGCTGCTGTCAGCCTGCCCTGTTTTCTCCCGGATCCTGCAATTGATCTCCTGCTGAAACCTACACATCTGCTCCTGCAGCTCACTAATCAAGTTTACGACACTCTGACACACAAAGGGAAGAGAGAAATAAGGAAAATTAAAATAAACAGAATGAGAGGAAGAATGAAAAAAGGGAAGGACTGTGTGTGGTGTTCCTCAACGATATACTAACACATTTTTTTACATAATAAATGGAATGTTTAAAGCCATGCACTGTTTTGAGTTTAAATGTCTGAGAGAACCACAATGAGAAACAGCTCTGTAAGGTCTAAACACACTCTGGGCCTGTGAAATAGTTTTGTCAGGGTAAATATGCTTATGACCTACTGGAGTGAGAACAGGAGGTACCTAATCTCACACACACACACACACACACACACACACACACACACACACACGTGTATGCTACTGCCACATGAAAGAAACCGTCTAGTCCATTAGAGCAAGGCAAGTTCCAATACTTAGAGCGTAAACAACCATAGAGCTATGCCTGGACTGTGGAAGTATCACATGGTGTCCAGTATAGAGGATACGACAGATATATGGAGAGCTGTCCACAGCTATATATAACCATGAGCTTAGTGACTGCTCCAGAGCAGGGAGGCCTCCAAAGTGAGAGTGTCAATGTGTGTGCGTATTCACATGCATACTGTATGCTTGAATGGTCACACATGGCACATCAGTGGAATGTTCAAAGCAGAGGTTTCATTCTCTCCAGAAAGCAGTCATAGGGAAGGCAGTGTGTGTACATGACCAGAGCAGAAAGACTATTGCACCACATGTCCTTAAATTACTAAACCTACTGAATATCCTCTACATTACAAACCACAGGTATGGATTATTTCCTGTCTAAAGTGTTATGCTACTCAATCTTGAAAGGGGTGGGGTTTCCTCATTTAACACCTTCCTCTGCATCTCACACAATAGGCCAGTCATGATTTCAACAACATCAGGACTGTAGACTAAAGCGTAAAACCTGTCGCAGAGTTAAAGTCTACTCACCCTCAGGTTTACCCAGTCATCCATCATGCCAGCACGGCTTCACATAGTATGGATGTGCTCTGGGGCACAAAGGCTCATTGACAAGCCATGTTTTGCAATAGTTCAGAGGAAGATGTTGGACCTTCATGTGGTGATGGGTGTAGGTAACCCAGCATACCATATGGGCTTAAGCAAACATACATTTCAGGTTGAACTAAAAACAGAGCTAGGACTCCCTAGGAATGAAACTTCTCTCCATGTAGTCCAGGAAGAGGGTAGAGTACATTTTACTCGGTCTTTAACAGTATGTTTGTCATAAAGTCAGCTGCTGAATACATGGTTGGGTTTCCTAAAACATGAACAGGACTTCTACATACACTCCTGCCATTTCCTTGTGAAGCTCACTTCACTAAACAGATGTGACAAGGGATATGAAACAAACCCCCTTAGAGTCCTGACAGAATTCAACTTCACTATACTTGTTCAAGCGCAACATTAGTCTAAAAACAAATAAAAACCTGCCAGTTGTTGTAATCACAGACAAGCTAGTCTGTCTCAGGGACTCAACTCTGACCTCCTCAGTCATACCTAAGCTTAGTATTACCCATCATCCCTCCTTATGTGTGTGTGTCCTTACCTCTGCTTTGTGCTGCCTCTCTACTCCATGAAACTGTTTCTCCTCCATGTCCACCAGCTTCAGTTTCAGGTAGGACACCTCTCCCATCAGATTCAACTTCTGACTCTCCAGTGACGTCCTGCTAAGGAGCTCCTACCACCAGGGGAAACCCATGTGTTAATACACCAATCATGCAATGGTTAAAGACCACACACACACACACACACACACCGACCGTTAGAGACAGTAGTACAAAGACACCAATCCCAAACAGAACTTCTACTCTGGACACTAAATAAGCTATCGTCTAGCTCTGCTCAGTTCTCTCAAAGTCAGACAAACCCTCTGCTGTCAGACGCAGTCCACAAAGCTAAATATACACAGCTTCTGGGCACTATTTTTACTGCCCCTCTCAAAGGCAAGCACAAAGCATGCAGAGGAGAGCGTAAAAGAGCCCACAGTTCCCATACAACAACAAATAGGAAGTACTGTAGAGGCTCAGCACATGCCTTCCTATTTGAATGAGGATTGCTATCAATCAAACATGCTGATTAGGACCTTGCTTGATACACTAATTATCCCTCTTTATCAGAAAAACTGTCCCCTTTGAAAGTCCCCATTTCTCTCAACAGCTAATTATGTTGATTTCAGGCAGGTGCAAATTCTCAGAGGCTGCCCAAATCTGATATTTTTTTCACTCTTTTGTATTTTGACCAGTGCAGCTCTGAAAAAGCACTGATGTGAAAAGATCTGATGTGATTGGTCAAAAGACTAATTAGTGAAAACATATCTGAATTGGGCTGCCTGCGTAAACACAGCCTTAGAAAGGTCCAAAGAAAATATCCGAAGCACTGAGGCAGGCCGACCATGGGCATTTAAAAATGTTGCTATTTTGAAGCAAAAAGAGTTGGGTTTCTGAGAGGTTTCTGGGAGAGTGCACATGGAAAATAGAGAGCTGTGTCACTAGTAAGAGATTTGCGGCTCAGGTCCAAAGCCTCATAATGACCAAATCTCATGGAAACAAACCCGGCCCTTCAAAACAACTCTGCTGTACAAAGTTAACCAGGGTTGTATTCAATACGAAAACTGTTTACAGTTTAAGAACCAAATGGCAACAAACAGAACAAAACAACATTTCAATTGGACAAATTCAGGTAGGTCCCTCCCGTTTCTGTTTAATACACTTTTTGCAACAGAATTGAAGTTTGCAATGGCTACCAAATGAAATGCATTGAAGGCATTTCAAGAGTCTAACAAAGTCTGCATAGTATACAGAATTTATTTGGAAGAACTTTGGAGCAGTTGAAAGCCTCTCCTTGGAAGGATGATATACTGTAGCAAAAACAACATACAACTTAAAGTATGCTAAGTTTGTCCTACCTCAGTTTCCAGTTTGTATGGACTGACAATAGTCCTTTTCATGCATGAAGGCTAAAGATGTTGCTGTCATGAAGTTATCTTAGCTCAGTTGTAAAGAGGATCTTTGATTCTGACTGAGTTTCCATGTCTGCTCTCCATGCAGTTTGACTCTCCATACACTCCATGCAGTTTGGCTTCAGAGCGAAACACTCCACAGAAACGGCCAACTGCTTTCTTCTGGAAAATGTGAAGTCCAAGATGGACAAAGGGGGTGCTGTTGGGGCTGTGTTTCTGGACCTAAGGAAGGCTTTTGATACTGTTAACCATGAGATTCTCATCACAAAATTGTCCAAGTTCAACTTTTCCCCTGATGCCTTGAGATGGATGAAATCATACCTTGAAGGCAGAACTCAGTGTGTCAGAGTGAGCAATGAGCTGTCGCCCACTCGTAGCTATGATGTGGGCGTGCCCCAAGGGTCAATACTGGGGCCCCTCCTGTTCAGCCTGTGCATTAATAATCTGCCTTCTGTCTGTACTGGGTCTGAAGTTCAAATGTATGCAGATGATACAGTGATATATGTGCATGCAAAGAGCAAACAACAAGCTGCACAAGAACTCACTACTGTAATGGTCCAGGTTACAAAGTGGCTCAGTGACTCGTGTTTGCATCTCAATGTGAAAAAAACTGTTTGCATGTTCTTCACAAAGAGGGCAACAGATGCTACTGAGCCAGATGTCTATGTGTCAGGGGAGAAGCTCCAGGTGGTATCCGATTTTAAGTACCTTGGCATCATACTTGATTCCAACCTCTCTTTTAAAAAGCATGTGAAAAAGGTAATTCAAATAACCAAATTCAACCTAGCTAATTTCCGATTTATACGAAATTGTTTGACCTCAGAGGTAGCAAAACTGTACTTCAAATCTATGATACTCCCCCACTTAACATACTGCTTGACTAGTTGGGCCCAAGCTTGCTGTACAACATTAAAACCTATTCAGTCTGTCTACAAACAGGCTCTCAAAGTGCTTGATAGGAAGCCCAATAGCCATCATCATTGTCACATCCTTAGAAAGCATGAGCTCTTGAGTTGGGAAAATCTTGTGCAATACACCGACGCATGTCTTGTATTCAAGATCCTCAATGGCCTGGCTCCCCCTCCACTCAATATTTTTGTTAAACAGAAAACCCAGACATATGGCAGCAGATCCACAAGGTCTGCCATGAGAGGTGACTGTATAGTTCCCCTAAGGAAAAGCACCTTTAGTAAATCTGCATTCTCTGTGAGAGCTTCCCATGTCTGGAATACACTGCCATCAGACACACATAACTGCACCACATATCACACTTTCACCAAATGCTTGAAGACATGGCTAAAGGTCAATCAGATTTGTGAACATGGTCCCTAGCTGTGTGTTGCCACTCTCCATGTTGTCTGTTGTCTGTAGCTTGTGAGGTGTGGAAACACTTTGTTGCTTTTATGAATTTTGTCTTGCTACTTTTTGTTTTATGCTGCTCTGTCTGTATGCTACGTCCTGCTTGTCCTATGTTACTCAGTCTGTATGCTATGTCTTGCTTGTCATATGTTGCTATGTCTTGCTTGTTCTATGTTGCTATTGTCTATATTGTAATTGTTTTTAATAACCTGCCCAGGGACTGCGGTTGAAAATTAGCCGGTTGGCTAAAACCGGCACTTTTACTGAAATGTTGATTAATGTGCACTGTCCCTGTAAAAATAAAAATAAACTCAATAAACTCAACTCAACTCTGAGTTTGAACTCCACTGCACCTCACAGGAGTGGAAGACATGGACACCACCTCTACTGATGACAGAGCACTCCCTTCATCCCTGCTCTCTCTCTCTCACTGCTTCTTAATCTCTCAATCCATTTACTCTCTCATTGTCCCTTTACACCTTCTCTTCCATTTCTCTCTCATTCTCTGTCCCTTCACTCCCTCTTTCCAACCCCTCCCCCCTCCCATCCTGAGGTGATGTGTCCAACCTCATCTGGGTGGTTAGGGGTGTGACCGACTATGCTCTCTGTCCTGTGCACACCTACCCAGACAGACCAGCCCTAGAGCAGAGCACCATGACCAAACCTTCCAGAGCAGACGGATGCTCCACTCCAAGAATCAGTCCTGGATGGGAACAGACCACCCTAAATATTTGGGTTGTCACAGAGATCTAGAGCCTGGCTCACTGGAATCCTGGGGAGGAATTTCCTCCTGGGAGACTGGACTCTCTAGGAGGTAGTCTACCATGAGACTCAGCATGTCTAGACAGTCTGCTAGGAGACAGTGTGTCTAAATCTAAACGTCCTCTACTCACACATGCATTATTTGAAAGTTTTCTAGTCATACATAACGCAAATGTCATGATGTCAGTCTAAGGAAGAAGGCGTGATATTTGTGCTGCTGTGATGCAGACTTTCAGAACCCTGTTTGAATAGAAACAGGAACTGTTTGGAAGTGAACAGGAAGTGAACAGCAACTGTATGGAAGTGAACCTGATAACCATACAAAACGAGGAAGTTGATATCATACTGAAGCCAGTCTAAACTGAGACAAGGTTGCAGTTCAAAGGTTTGTATGAATGGAAGAGGACCAGAGTGTGAGGTCCTTACCTGCTGCAGCATCTCTTCTGTAGAGTTGAGCTTGTGTTGATGTTCCTCCAGAGAACTTTCCAGATCACTGATCTTTACTCCCTGAGCTTCCACCTGGTCCGTCAGAACGCTCACCTGTGTGTGTGTGTGGAATGGAGGAGAAACTCAGTCACACTAGCAGGCAGCAATACTTCAACATTTCTGACACCCTCCTTTCAATGTTGTCAACCCCCTTGACCTCTGTTCATGCTTCATTCCCACACTCTCTTTCTCCCTCCCTGCCTTTGCTCCTTCCTTCCCTCTCTCCCTTCTTCCCCCTTTCCTGGCTCCACCCTCCACCTGGGAAGTTATCTAACCCCAACATCCACATGCACTTTCTCAGTCATTAAAATCACCTCTCTCTGCCTGCCATCCATTTCACAACATATCAGCTCCTTAATTGATATACCCTTCACACTGCCAGATAACAAATATTTACAAAGCTGAATGAAGGACTCTTTGTCCTTCATGAGTTTTCTCAGTTCAACTCATCAGGCCGACTCTGCACTACTCATGATATAGATACAGCTGTTGAGAAAACAAACTAGGGAAAGAGCCAATCGGTTACAAAGGCGGGGCTCAACCAGCCAGTCAGATGGAGTTTAGTGGAGGAACATGTTAGAGTGTACATGAGACCTATACACAATAACAAGACATCACATCTGTCAATGAACAGAGGTGTGTTGTAGCCAGCAAATCTGGACCTGACTGCAGAAAAACCCTTACTCAACAGCCCTGAGGACTAGTGTACGCACGCACGCGCACACACACACACAAGAAGTACTGCCCTTGTTCCTAACCCTTGTTGACACCTGTTCAACAAAACAACACAACAACACTGGATTAATCACCCCCCTCTCAATTCAATTCAAAGAGCTTTATTGGCAGGGGAAGTATATGTTAACATTGTCAAAGCGGGTGAAGCAACTCTCTCTCTCTCTCTCTCTCTCTCTCTCTCTCTCGCTCTCTCTCTGTCTCTCTTCCTCTCCCTCTTTCCCTCTCTCTATCCCTCCCTCTGTAATGACTGATACATGATAGAGCTACTACTGTTTATATTTTATTGAGGGCACCAGGGGGCCAATGCAGTGTAATGTATCCTCTTGTATATCAGTAGGCTCATATTCAACTCGGGGGATTCAACTTCAGCTGAATTGAAATAATAATTGCTGTAGGTGAGGGGTATATAAACATTACTACAACTCCTTTATATGCCAATGTGCCGCAAAACACACATGCCTACAGACACAGATAGCTAAAAATACACAAATGCATTATGGCAAATACAAAACATACACATGCATACACTGTTTATGACATAAGGTAATCTTACCTGGAGGACAAGGGACTCTTTGTCTCCCTCTAAGCGTGTCAATCGTTCTTGGTTAGTCTCACCGTTCACAGGGGACTGCTGGTTTACCTGCAGAGGAGCGGTCAGTTACTGGTCAATTTGTGGTCAGTACAAGTACAACTGTGAAGTGAGAGGAGTTACCCACAGTGTCAGCTCTACCTTGAACCAGGGCTCCCTGAAATGAAAGCTCAGACTCTGGAGAGAACAACAAGAACACACACACACAGCATTGGTATCACATTTCATATAACCTATTGTGGCCGTGGGGTGAGAAGGTCGTGAGTGTGGAATTCTGTAAGAGGTTTATGCTTCTTAAGCTTTCATTAAATGATGATGAATATTTTAGTATTCTAAGAAGTTGATATTTGCTTCTCGAACCAAGGTTGCAAGACCTCAGGCCTTCCTAAATAATGGCTTAGCCGTTCATGTATGAAACCAAATTAGAAGAAATTGCTGAGAAATCCAGACTTTTTAAAACCACAACCATGGAAAGTTTGTGGCACAGCAACTTTGAGGCTGAGCCAACCAGCTCAAGTGGTTTACAGTAATTGTGAAATACCATTAAACCTTTAATAGAGAATGTAAGAACACTCTGCAGATCTAACTGTTGAAGATTCAGAATCCACAGCATGTGGCCGGAGTTTAACTTCCTTCAAGAGTCATAGGAAAAGGAAGACAAATTATGCATTTTGCCATATACAGTGCCTTGCGAAAGTATTCGGCCCCCTTGAACTTTGCGACCTTTTGCCACATTTCAGGCTTCAAACATAAAGATATAAAACTGTTTTTTTTTAAAGAATCAACAAGTGGTACACAATCATGAAGTGGAACAACATTTATTGGATATTTCAAACTTTTTTAACAAATCAAAAACTGAAAAATTGGGCGTGCAAAATTATTCAGCCCCTTTACTTTCAGTGCAGCAAACTCTCTCCAGAAGTTCAGTGAGGATATCTGAATGATCCAATGTTGACCTAAATGACTAATGCTGATAAATACAATCCACCTGTGTGTAATCAAGTCTCCGTATAAATGCACCTGCACTGTGATAGTCTCAGAGGTCCGTTAAAAGCGCAGAGAGCATCATGAAGAACAAGGAACACACCAGGCAGGTCCGAGATACTGTTGTGAAGAAGTTTAAAGCCGCTACCCAATTTGGATACAAAAAGATTTCCCAAGCTTTAAACATCCCAAGGAGCACTGTGCAAGCGATAATATTGAAATGGAAGGAGTATCCGACCACTGCAAATCTACCAAGACCTGGCCGTCCCTCTAAACTTTCAGCTCATACAAGGAGAAGACTGATCAGAGATGCAGCCAAGAGGCCCATGATCACTCTGGATGAACTGCAGAGATCTACAGCTGAGGTGGGAGACTCTGTCCATAGGACAACAATCAGTCGTATATTGCACAAATCTGGCCTTTATGGAAGAGTGGCAAGAAGAAAGCCATTTCTTAAAGATATCCATAAAAAGTGTCGTTTAAAGTTTGCCACAAGCCACCTGGGAGACACACCAAACATGTGGAAGAAGGTGCTCTGGTCAGATGAAACCAAAATTGAACTTTTTGGCAACAATGCAAAACGTTATGTTTGGCATAAAAGCAACACAGCTCATCACCCTGAACACACCATCCCCACTGTCAAACATGGTGGTGGCAGCATCATGGTTTGGGCCTGCTTTTCTTCAGCAGGGACAGGGAAGATGGTTAAAATTGATGGGAAGATGAATGGAGCCAAATACAGGACCATTCTGGAAGAAAACCTGATGGAGTCTGCAAAAGACCTGAGACTAGGACGGAGATTTGTCTTCCAACAAGACAATGATCCAAAACATAAAGCAAAATCTACAATGGAATGGTTCAAAAATAAACATATCCAGGTGTTAGAATGGCCAAGTCAAAGTCCAGACCTGAATCCAATCGAGAATCTGTGGAAAGAACTGAAAACTGCTGTTCACAAATGCTCTCCATCCAACCTCACTGAGCTCGAGCTGTTTTGCAAGGAGGAATGGGAAAAAATGTCAGTCTCTCGATGTGCAAAACTGATAGAGACATACACCAAGTGACTTACAGCTGTAATCACAGCAAAAGGTGGCGCTACAAAGTATTAACTTAAGGGGGCTGAATAATTTTGCACGCCCAGTATTTCAGTTTTTGATTTGTTAAAAAAGTTTGAAATATCCAATAAATGTCTTTCCACTTCATGATTGTGTCCCACTTGTTGTTGATTCTTCACAAAAAAATACAGTTTTATATCTTTATGTTTGAAGCCTGAAATGTGGCAAAAGGTCGCAAAGTTCAAGGGGGCCGAATACTTTCGCAAGGCACTGTATCTTTTGAACAATAGAATATGCAAATGCATTCTCTTCAGTTATTTCAAGGGCTGCAAATAACAAATATTTGCGCAACATAAACATCCTGTAAACAAGTCCAAATAAGCAAGTCAGTTTCGTAAAAGAGAGAGAAAAAGCCTTTGTATATTATCATCTATCAGGCCATTTTGTGTCCAAGTTAATCCGTGACAATGAGGTCCAGATGGGATCAGCCAGCAAAGAGCTAAAAACGTCTCCCTAATGACAACAAGATGGTGAAGGAGAATTCAGGAATGGGCTGATCATAACTACATCCAGTCTAGTTCTATCAGGTCTATTTCAGGTGCTTCCTGTACTGTGCCCCCAGAGGAAGGACAAAGTCTGAAGTGAAAACACATGTTGCCCATCCATTCATCCATTCATTTATTCTCCTCAGGTACTATGACCTCTTGACCTGTCTGGTGTTTACCTTTCACGCATCCCAGTATCTCCCGACACATGTTTCCTGACCCTAATTAGTGATTGGTCACTGGGACCTTGATTGCTGATTGGCCGCAGGGACCGTGAAACAGGTTACGCCTGGTGCACAAGCTCACCATACCAGATCTGGCTCCCATTCAGTGACACATTTAAATGTTTTCCTTCTATCCTAGATAACATCCATTTAGCCACAGACTCAGATTAGCCTACACATTCTTCATTGAAATTCAGTAAAAGTTCCTCAACAGATGGATTGACAGGTTAGCCATATAGCTAATTGAACTATACGGAAATAAAGTTGTCCTGTTATCGTACCATGTATGAAGGCTATGTAGAAGCTCATCCAATCCTAATCACCTGCAGAGTTTTGGGTATAGCTCCATTAAGGAACAGCATCTCAATCAGTCAATCTGCCTTCTCTGTGAGAGCTTCCCATGTCTTCAACACACTGCCATCAGACACACACAACTGCGCCACCTATCCCACCTTCACAAAAAAACAAAGACATGGCTAAAGGCCAGTCATGCTTGTGAACATAATCCCCAGCTGTTTATTACCACTTTCCATGTTGTCTGTAGCGTGTGAGGTGTGGAAACACTGTTGCTTTTATGGATTTTGTTTTGTTGCTTTTTTTTGCTATTGTTCTGCATGCTACGTGTTGCTTGTTCTATGTTACTCTGCATGTGCTCACTGTTCATTGTTTGTCTGTATTGTAATTGTTTTAAGAACCTGCCCAGGGACTGCAGTTGAAAATTAGTTGGGTTGGCTTAAACCGACACGTTTACTGAGCGTCCCTGAAAACATAAAAATAAACTAAACTTAAATAAGTAAAATATTATATTATTCCTGTACAGTAAAGAATCGCAGGGAGAGTTGGGTCCCGTGTGGCTCAATTGGTAGATGCCAGGGTTGGATTCCCATGGGTAGCCAGTACGAACAAGAGAAAATAAACAAGGTATTTTTGCTACATTAAATAAATGCTTAATCATGTGGACAAGTATCCTGCCTATATTGTATTGTGTTTTGGAGAACATGGGGGTCATGGTAGCAGCAACTGCATAAGGTTACTGTGAAACCAAGGTAAATTAAAGCCATTTTCTCAGTTCCACGCTACGAGCAGTTACTGCCTTTTTGCTTTTTAGGACAGCACGACGCACAACTTTCCAGCTTACGGTCAAAACAGGTGAGTCTATACTATCAATGTTTCTAACTGTGTTACAATGAGCAACTCCACAACACACGTCTTTCTCCATGTGCATCTCCAGTATGCAAGGAATTTCACTGTAATAACAATAACCAGATTCCTCTATACAGATGCAGTACAGATGTATTAGCAGGGAAAATGCATGAAAGTGAAACCTCAAAGTCTCTTACCTTTTTCAGCCAGGCAAAATGCTTATAAAAATCTATGTTATATTCCATTCTGTTGGCCCATTGTAGCTTTGACTATATCCTCCCTCAAACTCTACACTGTAACTTATCGAGAGAGAGAGAGAGAGAGAGAGAGAGAGAGAGAGAGAGAGCGCAAAAAAGGAAGCAAGAGCACAATAGACAAGAGATTGATTAATAGAGTAGAGCTCAGGAAGAAAGATACTTTATCACTGTTGATCTCCCTGATTCCTTCTATCTTTTTCCTCTTCCCCTCCTTCCCTCTCTCTTGCTGCAGAGAGACTGTAGTGGGGACCCTGTGGTGTGCTGTGTCTGGTTCGGACCCTGGCTGTGTGGTTTGGAGCCCAGACAGAGGCAGGCTGAGAAGTGACTAGTCTTTTATTCCTCCTCTCTCTCTCTCTCTCTCTCTTACGCACGTACACACACACACACACAAACAAACACACTCCCTCTCTCTCTCTCTCTTGCTGTCCGTCTCTCTCTTTTCATCGTTCTCCCTCTCCGTCTCATACATTATCACTTGGTTCTTTTTGTCTGTATCCCCACCTTTCTCTCTCTCTCTGAAGTACCCCTCGATGTAGCTACTTTTGTGATCTCTCTAAAGGGGCACTGTAGAGAGGGAGCATTTTGCTATACATGCTTGTCACAGATGTGGTACAAACCAAGAAAGGTAGGTAGACAAAGAGGAGGGGGAGAAGGAAGAGAAAGAGGAGCTTAAATAGGCGGGAGGGTAGGTGAGGAGGATGAAAGGGAGAATAGGAAGGGGAGGGAGGGGGATAGAGTAGTTGAAGTGGAGTTAGGTGGGGAGAGTATCAGATGTTCCTTTCCTTACCCTGAATGTGCATAGTAAGTATGTGATAAAGTTTATGTGCAAATAAAACCAACATCAAAATGCAAGCAGGAAGGAGTGGATAAGGAGAAGAAAGAGGAGGAAAGGATGGAGGAGGGGAACTAACTGCTCCCAGTCTGAGCAGCAGCAGCTACCTCTGGATCTCATTAGCAGTGGCAGATGAGAGACCCCTGCTCTGGCTCCTACTTCTGGGTGGAGAGGAGATGGGAGGGGGCATCCACCCCTGAATAAAGACCACCACAAAACAGACCTTATGCCTTCATGTACCCTATAAATACTGTACATGACCTATAGTTTTTCACCCAGCAATTCTGCCTGGCCTCCTACAGTGCATTACATTATTTGCAGGTAGAGTTCTCAGAAATCATAGGCTCTCTATGTGGGAAAGGGGGATACCTAGTCAGTTGTACAACTGAATGCATTTAACTGAAATGTGTCTTCCGCATTTACCCCAACCCCTCTGAATCAGAGAGGCGTAGGGGGCTGCCTTAATCGACATCCATGACACCAGCGCCCGGGAACAGTTGCTGGGGGTTATCTACCTTGCTCAAGCCTCCTTTCAGTTACTGGCCCAACGCTCTTAAATGCTAGGCTACCTGCTGCCCTTCTGGCTGTTGGAAGTGAGCTTGATTCAATAGCTGTTGTTACTGCAGAACAGATTTGATCATTGTAGCCATGTATTGTACAATGGAACCCAGAAACAAGGTTTCCTGAAAAATATACACCACACTAGCCAGTTTAGTGTGTGAAGTAAGTTTAGGCTGTGTTGAAGGTACTCACCCCTCCCTTCTCCAGCCACTCTAACAGGGTGTGTGCTGTGTCTATGGGGACCTGTCTCCTCATGGACTCCTGGTCCACCTGGCCCTCCAGGGCTACCCTGAGATCCTCTACCAGCTGTAGCACCCTGATGTCGGGGGTAATGGCTAAGGTCAGGGCAGGAATGAGGGCAGAGTCCGAAACCTGGGAGGGGTAACCCTTGGCCCCAACCTTCAAGAAGGCCTCGCAGAACCCTCCTGCCAATAAAATGAAATAATTTAAGTTAGAGTTATGGTTAGGGCAAAGATCATAGTGGAGATACAGCCATCAGAGCCTTAACGCTAGCTCTCCCAGAGTCTAGCAATCCATTTTGACTTGTTTTGATTTTCTGAAATCGGATTACTATAAACTGTTCGGAGTTGAATATATCGTATGTGACCGCTCCACAAACAGGCTGTCAGGATTGCTGAGTGAAAGTACCACGTGCTGATGAATGTCTCATGTCAGTTTGAATTTCCAAAGCGAGTCACTGAATACATCAACATACTGTGTGAAATAATTGAAAACACCCAACTGCTACCTAGCCAGACCACTGGAGGGCACACTCCCACTACAATGCTATCTTCTACAGTGCCTGAATGCTGTCAGCTTTGAAAGTGTTCTCTATAGGGATATTGTAAAGACATTGTATGTTGTATTGACCGCCTCTATGAGTAAAGGCAGTGGGTCAAAGTGTTGTGCTCTGATGGTCTTTTAAATATTGCACTAGTCTGCACATATGTAGATATTCATGATCTCATGTCACCTTAGATGCATGCTATTATGGGAATTGCTAGAATGTTCATTATTAGCATTATGCTAGCCTGTATGACTATCTCTATGGGTGAGGTCATTATCTTCTCAGTCTTAGAGCAGTGTGCTGTGGGTCATTAGCACTATGCTATCTCTATTATTAGGAACCCCAACAGAGTCATCAGATATACTGCTGTGGTTGTGACAAACAGTGGTGATTGAATGTATCACTCCTGTAAGAAAACAGGGAGAGCTGAACAACATGGAGAGAGAGCTAGTTATAGAGCAAAGTGGACAACTACAGACAAGGATGAAGAGACAATAAATCAAACCTTACTGTTGTATTTGTCTTTCTAGCACCGATCTGGCTGACAGCTGCTTTACTGAGGAAGTTTTTACATTCTATGACTGTGACATGTGGATTTATGGACCTTAGTTGAATGCACTGACTGTAAGTTGCTCTGGATAAGAGTGTCTGCTAAATGATCAAAATGTAAACCTAATAAAAATGATAGAGTATGAATGGAATAGATCAAGTGGGGGAAGAAGAGAGGCAGCTTAAAAAACTAGCAGAAAGGTTGATATACAGTAGCCTACTGACAAGGACCATCTAATCAAAAACCTGTGAGTTTCCCCCGGTAAAATCTGCTCTAGATGGAAACAAACTCAATCCCAGGATCTCAAACTTCAAGATCACAAGAGGAACTTTCCTTTCCTCATTTCATGTAAAATCTAAAGTAAACCATTTTTTAGATTATGCTTAGAAAGAACTGAACACAATGTAACATTCCTAAATTAATCTATTTAAATCTCATTGAAACCTTCAAGACATTGTCAAATACCAGTCTAGAGAGAGCAGTATTTGCAAGCCGGGTTGTCTTTGAGGAGGTCTTAATAAAATGGAAACTTACCAGCGATAATGTCATCCATTTGCTCCAAGGCTGCCTCCAGCATGTGGCTGGCATCTGACGTCATGGCAACGGGCTACTTCATACACTGTTACTCACTGGATCACCTTGCACTAGTAGAGATTGAAATAGAGAGAGGAGGAGGTGGATGCAGCGAGTGAGAGTAAAACCGGTGAGAGGAGGGTTTGAGAGAGACAGAGAGGGGCAGAAGGAGCCGAATGGAGGCGAGTAAGAGATGGGACAGTTTTCAATCATGAACTAAAATGTAAAATCAGTCAAAGAGATTCTAATCAGCACTCAGATGACTGGAGCTTTAGGGAGTACTCTTTACCTCTTAGATCAAAATTAGAGCAAAACAACAACAGCTGCCCCAGCCCTTTTTCCCATGTAAATATCCTCCATGGATGTGGCTTTTGGCTTTAAATGTTCCTCTCATTTTGCGGGCGGAGTTCTTGCCATTGTCAGCAGTCCATTCCACTTGGGATGGAATACCAACCTTAGCATTGTTTGTGTTTTTATGGGCCTCCCGAAAAACGACATTGCGGCCGTGACCGGGAGACCCATGGGGCGGCACACAATTGGCCCAGCATCGTCCAGGCTAGGGGAGGGTTTGGCTGGCAGGGATGTCCTTGTCCCATTGCGCACTAGCGACTCCTGTGGCGGGCGGGTGCACATTCACACTGCACGCTGTCCTATCACTGCCTGGTATAGCAACTGCACCGTCCACAACCGCAGGGCTCTCAAGAGGATGGTGCGGTCAGCCCAATGCATCCCTGGAGGTACAATGCCTGCCCTTCAGGACATCTACAGCAGCCAGTGTCACAGAAAGGCCTAGAAGATCATCAAGGACCTCAGCCACCCAGGCCACAGCCTGTTCACCCTGCTACCATCTAGAAGGTGGAGACAGGTACATCAAAGCTGGAACCAACGGACTGAAAAACAGCTTATATTTCCAGGCCATCAGACTGTTGAATCGTCACCACTAGCTGGCTTCTGCCCAGTACCCTGCCCTGAACATTAGTCACTGTTACTAGCCGGCTACCACCCAGTACTCTTGCCTACACCTTAGATACTTATATTCTGGACTGACATTGCTCGTTCTAATATTTCTATATTTCTTAATTGTCTTGTGTTTCTTTATTTTTTCATGGCTGGTATGATTTTTATGGCTTTTATGTTTCCCTCAGCCTGAGAATACAGAAGTTATAAAATACTGCCTTTACTGGAAACAAGGTTGAATCAGTATAAAGATGGTACTGACCAGCAGGACTCAGTCACAATCATTTCTGTATAGCATCCACAGTTTACCTTATGCCACTGTCAATCAGACAGTTAGACACAACACTGAATACCATGATTTTAAAGAGCTGTCAAGCTTGGCTACACTAGGGTAGCACAACCAAGGCATTATTTGGAGGACACATAAGAGCCTTGTACTGACAGACGGACATACTGTAGGAGGACAGGATGACAGACAGTTGGATACTGATAACCAATGCAAACATGGACCAATGGCTGTCATAACAAAGTCCAAGTGAAAACCGTATGGATGCTGTAGACAGAATGGAGAGCCAACATCTCTGTCACTACAACCTATTTTGGACTATTTGCTATATAATTACACGCACACGCGTACAAACACATCTTTAAACCTAATGCACATTTTCACATTGTATTACATCCTCTGCTCACAGATGTAATCGTGTAATCCTCTTATTTGGTCTATTTACAAATCAAATCCAATTGTATGTGTCACATGCTCCGAATACAACAGGTTTAGACCTTACCATGGAATGCTGACTTACAAGCCCTTAACCAACAATAAGGTTCAAGAAATAGAGTTAGAAAATATTTACTTCATGAACTAAAGTAAAAAATAAAATACAAAGTAACACAACAAAATAACAATAATGAGGCGATATACAGGGGGTATCGATACTGAGTCAATGTGCTGGGGTACAGGGTGGTCGAGGTCATTTTGCATGTAGGTAGGGTAACATGACTATGCCTAGATATTAAATAGAGAGTAGCAGCAGTGAGGAGGGGGAGGGGTCAATGCAAATAACTGGGTGGCCATTTGTTTCGTTGTTTAGCAGTCTCACGGCTTGGGGGTAGAAACTGTTTTTCTCTACACCAGTGGTTCCCAAACTTTTTATAGTCCCGTACCCCTTCAAACATTCAACCTCCATCTGCGTACCCCCTCTAGCACCAGGATCAGCGCACTCTCAAATGTTGTTTTTGCCATCATTGTAAGCCTGCCACACACACACACTATACGATACATTTATTAAACAAAAGAATGAGTGTAAGTTTTTGTCACAACCCGGCTCATGGGAAGAGACAAAGAGCTCTTAGAGGACAAGGGCACAAATAATAATACAACAATAATCAACTATTTTGGTCTTTATTTAGAAAATGGTGAATAACTCACCACAGGTTAATGAGAAGGGTGTGAATAACTCACCACAGGTTAATGAGAAGGGTGTGAATAACTCACCACAGGTTAATGAGAAGGGTGTGAATAACTCACCACAGGTTAATGAGAAGGGTGTGAATAACTCACCACAGGTTAATGAGAAGGGTGTGAATAACTCACCACAGGTTAATGAGAAGGGTGTGAATAACTCACCACAGGTTAATGAGAAGGGTGTGAATAACTCACCACAGGTTAATGAGAAGGGTGTGAATAACTCACCACAGGTTAATGAGAAGGGTGTGAATAACTCACCACAGGTTAATGAGAAGGGTGTGAATAACTCACCACAGGTTAATGAGAAGGGTGTGAATAACTCACCACAGGTTAATGAGAAGGGTGTGTTTGAAAGGATTCACAGGCAGGGCATGAAAGGGATAATGAATCAGTTGTTTGTGTCATCCGTTTCAGGAAAGTACCTGCGTAATTGCGCACCCAACTCACTCAGGTGCTTCGCTATTTTTTTAATATTTTTATTTATTTCACCTTTATTTAACCTGGTAGGCTAGTTGAGAACAAGTTCTCATTTACAACTATATATACAACTATATCACATTTGACATTGTCTGTAAGCTTGAATTAATTTGCTCACAAAACAATCCTACAATGACAGAAAGACCTGTATTGTCATTTTAATGCAGACAGAGAAGGCTACTTTGCCCCTTGATAACCAGCGCACTTCTGCATGTTGTAAAAGTGTTACATGGTCGCTGCCCATATCATTGCATAGTGCAGAAAGTACACGAGAGTTCAGGGGCCTTGCTTTAACAAAGTTAACCATTTTAACTGTAGTGTCCAAAACATATTTCAAGCTTCACCCAAATGTACAGCCCTGTTGGAAAATATATTTGAAAATGTGAAAGAAAAGGTGAACACCCCCCGTGGGATGGTAGAGCTAACGTAGGCTAATAACATTTCCCAGGACATAGACATATCTGATATGGGCAGGAAACTTAAATTACTGTTAATCTAACTGCACTGTCCAATTTACATGAGCTATTACAGTGAAAGAATACAATGCTATTGTTTGAGGAGAGTGCAGAGTTATGAACTTGAAAATATATTAACAAACCAATTAAGCACATTTGGGCAGCCTTGATGCAACGTTATGAACAGAAATGCAATGCAATGGATCAGTCTAAAAATGTGCACATAAACGACTGCCATCTAGTGGCCAAAATCTAAATTGTGCCTAGATTCCTAGGTCATATATTGGCCTTTCTCTTTAAATTTCAAAGATGATGGGAAAAAAACATTATCTTATTTAAAAATATATATATTTCACCTTTATTTAACCAGGAAAAGCCCATTTGGACACAGAGTCTCCTTTTCAAGGATCTAGTGTGTTAAATTATGCAACGATAATTTCACATTTACACAAACTTCCAGGTGTTTCCTTTCAAATGGTATCAAGAATATGCATATCCTTGCTTCAGGTTGTAACGGCTTTCTTGTGGTGAAGGAGAGTCGGACCAAAATGCAGCGTGATGATGATTCATGATATTTTAATGAAGGAAAAAACTATACATGAAGAATCTACAAAATAATGAAATGTGAAAAACCGAAACAGTCCTATCTGGTGCAAACACAGAGACAGGAACAATCACCCACAAAACACTCAAAGAATATGGCTGCCTAAATATGGTTCCCAATCAGAGACAACGATAAACACCTGCCTCTGATTGAGAACCACTCCAGACAGCCATAGACTTTGCTAGATACCCCCACTAAGCCACACACCCAATACCTAACAAAACCCCAAGACAAAACACACCACAATAAACCCATGTCACACCCCGGCCTGACCAAATAAATAAAGACAAACACAATATACTTCGACCAGGGCGTGACACAGGTCCTGAGCTACAGGTAGATTTGGGTATATCATTTTAGGAGAAAATTGAAGGTAAGGGTTCGATCCTTAACCTCTCTAGGGGGTGTGGGACACTAGCGTCCCACCTGGCCAACATCCAGTGAAATTGCAGTGCGCCACATTCAAAAACAGAAATACTCATTATAAAAATTCATGAAACATACAAGTGTTAATTATACATGGGCTTAAAGATAAACGTATTTTTAATCCAACCATTGTGTCAGATTTCAAAAAGGCTTTACAGCGACAGCACCCATGCGATTATCTGTGAACAGCGCCCAACAGACAAATCATTGCACACAGTTAGCAGCCAAGAAGAGGAGTAACAAAAGTCAGAAATAGCGATAAAATGTATCACTTACCTTTGATGATCTTCATATGGTTGCAATCCGAAGACTCCATGAGAAACAAGAAAGGCTCGCTCCCGGTTACACGCTGGACTCATGTATGGAAATGTCCACTGTCCACTCATTGAAAGTGCTGTATCTCCAAGACTGGCCAGATGTAGAAGAAGCCATAGAGATCGGAACTGGGTCCTAAGTCTTTGTATGGTAGATAGGCTTTCAATGGAAAAACAGCCTTTCAAAATAAAAGAACTTCCTGGATGGATTTTCCTCAGGTTTTCGCCTGCAATATCAGTTCTGTTATACTCACAGACATTATTTTAACGGTTTTGGAAACTTTAGAGTGTTGTCTATCCAAATCTACCAATGTATGCATATCCTAGCTTCTGGGCCTGAGTAGCAGGCAGTTTCTTTGGGCACGCTTTTCATCCAAAATTCCGAATGCTGTCCCCTACCCTACCCTGGCCTTATTCACTACCCTCTGTAGTGCCTTACGGTCGGGTGCCGAGCAGTTGCCATACCAGAGACGGTGATGCAACCGGTTAGGTTGCTCACGATGGTGCAGATGTATACGTTTTTGAGGATCTGAGGACCCATACCAAATCTTTTCAGTCTTCAGAGGGGGAAAAGGTGTTGTCCTGCACTCTTCACGACTGTCTTGGTGTGTTTGGACCATGATAGTTTGTTGGTGATGTGGACACCAAGGAACTTGAAACTCTCGACCCGCTCCACTATAGCCTCGTCGATGTGAATAGGGAGCTGTTCTGCCCTCCTTTTCCAGTAGTCCACGATCAGCTCCATTGTCTTGATCCCATTGAGGGAGAGGTTGTTGTTCTGGCACTATACAGTATGTTGTACTAGCATCCCCCACTCTGTTGCAGAGTAAAATCCACTGCTGCAGTAGGCTACTATAAACTAAATAAACACATACAGTACCAGTCAAAAGTTTGGACATACCTACTCATTCAAGGGTTTTTCTTTATTTTGACTATTTTCTACATTGTAGAATAATAGTGAAGACATCAAAACTATGAAATAACACAAATCGAATCATGTAGTAACCAAAAAAGTGTTGAACAAATCGAAATATATTTACTATTTGAGATTTCTCACAGTAGCCACCCTTTGCCTTGATGACAACTTTGCACACTCTTGGCATTTTCTCAACTAAATTCATAAGGTTGTCACCTGCAATGGGTTTCAATTAACACGTGTGCCTTGATAAAAGTTCAATTGTGAATTTTCTTTCCTTCTTAACGAGCCAATCAGTTGTGTTGTGACAAGGTAGGGGTGATATACAGAAGATAGCCCTATGTATTAAAAGTCCATATTATGGCATCAACAGCTAAAAATAAGCAAAGATAAATGAAAGTCTTTCATTACTTTAAGACATGAAGGTCAGTCATTACGGAATATTTTAAGAAATTTGAAAGTTTCTTCAAGTGCAGTCGCAAAAACCATCAAGTGCTATGATGGAACTGACTCTCATGAGGACCGACACAAGAAAGGAAGACCAAGAGTTCCCTTTTCTTCAGAGGATAAGTCCATTAGAGTTAACAGCCTCAGAAATTGCAGCCCAAATAAATGCTTTACAGAGTTCAAGTAACAGACTCATATCAACATCAACTGTTCAAAGGAGACTCCATGAACTAGTAGTGCTTTCTTCTACAAAGAAAGCACTACTACAGGACACCAAAAAGAAGAGGAAACACGAGTAATGGACATTAGAACGGTAGAAATCTGTCCTTTGATCTAATGAGTCCAAATGTGAGATTTTTGGTTCCAACCGCCATATCCTTCTGAGACGCAGAGTAGGTGAAAGGATGATCTTTGCATGTGTGGTTCCCACCATGAAGCATGGAGGAGGAGGTGTGATGGTGTGGTACTTTGCTGGTGACACTGTCTGTTATTTATTTAGAATTCAAGGCACACTTAACCAGCATGGCTACCACAGCATTCTGCAGCGATACACCATCCCATCTGGTTTGCACTTAGTGGGACATTTGTTTTTCAACAGGACAATGACCCAACACACCTCCAGACATTGTAAAGGCTTTTTGAAGGTGAGTAATGGAGTGCTGCATCAGATGACCTGGTTCTCCACAATCACCCGACCTCAACCCAATTGAGATGGTTTGGGATGAGTTGGACAACAGACTTATTTTTTTATTTCACCTTCATTTAACCAGGTAGGCTAGTTGAGAACAAGTTCTCATTTACAACTGCGACCTGGCCAACATAAAGCAAAGCAGTGTGACACAAACAACAACTCAGAGTTACACATGGAATAAACAAGCGTACAGTCAATAACACAAATAAACAAAGAAAGTCTGTATACAGTGTGTGCAAATGGCATGAGGAAGTAAGGCAATAAATAGGCCATAGTAGCAAAGTAATTAAAATTTAGCAGATAACACTGAAGTGATAGATGAGCAGATGATGATGAGCAGATGATGGTGTGTAAGTAGTGATACTGGTGTGCAAAAGAGCAGCAAAGTAAATAAAAACAACATGGGGATGAGGTAGGTAGATTGGGTGGGCTATTTACAGATGGACTATGTACAGCTGCAGCGATCGGTTAGCTGCTCAGATAGCTGATGTCAAAAGTTAGTGAGGGAAATGTAAGTCTCCAGCTCCAGCGATTTTTGCAATTCGTTACAGTCACTGGCAGCAGAGAACTGGAAGGAAAGCCGGCCAAAGGAGGTGTTGGCTTTGGGCATGACCAGAGAGATATACCTGCTGGAGCGCGTGCTAAGGGTGGGTGTTGTTATCGTGACCAGTGAGCTGAGATAAGGCGGAGCTTTACCAAGCATAGACTTATAGATGACCTGGAGCCAGTGGGTCTGCAGATGAATATGTAGCGAGGGCCAGCCGACTAGAGCATACAAGGCGCAGTGGTGGATGGTATAAGGTGCTTTGGTAACAAAACGGATGGCACTGTGATAGACTGCATCCAATTTGCTGAGTAGAGTATTGGAAGCTATTTTGTAGATGATATCGCCGAAGTCGAGGATCGGTAGGATAGTCAGTTTTACTAGAGTAAGTTTGGCGGCGTGAGTGAAGGAGTCTTTGTTGCGAAATAGAAAGCCGATTCTAGATTTGATTTTGGATTGGAGATGTTTGATATGATTCTGGAAGGAGAGTTTACAGTCTAACCAGACACATAGGTATTTGTAGTTGTCCACGTATTCTAGGTCAGAACCGTCCAGAGTAGTGATGCTAGTCGTGCGGGTGGGTGTGGGCAGCAAAAGGTTGAAAAGCATGCATTTGGTTTTGCTAGCGTTTTAGAGCAGTTGGAGGCCACAGAAGGAGTGTTGTATGTCATTGAAGCTCGTTTGGAGGTTAGTTAACACAGTGTCCAAAGAAGGGCAAGATGTATACAGAATCGTGTCGTCAGCGTAGGAAATCACCCGCAGCAAGAGCGACATCATTGATATATACAGAGAAAAGAGTCTGCCTGAGAATTAAACCCTGTGGCACCCCCATAGAGACTGCCAGAGGTCCGGACAACAGGCTCTCCAATTTTACACACTGAAATCTATCTGAGAAGTAGGCGAGGCAGTTTGAGAACCAAGGCTATTGAGTCTGTTGATAAGAATACGGTGATTGACAGAGTCAAAAGCCTTGGCCAGGTCGATGAAGACGGCTGCACAGTACTGTCTTTTATCGATGGCGGTTATGATATCGTTTAGTACCTTGAGCGTGGCTGAGGTGCACCTGTGCAGACTGAAGGAAAAGTTGCCAACAAGTGCTCAGCATATGTGGGAACTCCTTCAAGTCTGTTGGAAAAGCATTCCAGGTGAAGCTGGTTAAGAAAAGGCAAAGGGTGGCTACATTGAAGAATCTCAAAATTAAATATATTTTGATTTGTTTAACACTTTTTTGGTTGCTACTTGATTCCATATGTGTTATTTCATAGTTTTGATGTTTTCACTATTATTCTACAATTTAGAATATAATAAAAATAAAGAAAAACCCTTGAATGGGTAGGTGTGTCCACACTTTTGACCGGTACTGTTGTTTGCCAATGTGTTGTAATCACACACATCCAAGGGTCGATACGTAGACTGCTTACTGAATCCCAGATAAGGTTGTTACTTCATAGTACTCTGGCTCCATAGTGACAGAGATGCAATCACTGGAGGAGTGATAACCTACCAACTGAACTGCACCACAACAAAACTTACAGTATCTATCAGATTAGTCAGATTTTATCAAGTCCTTGACCAGAACCAGAGTGCTGCATCATCCTACCATCCTATTTTATAGTTAATTCAAGGTCTTTGGTATATTAGAACATGTGCTATCTAGAACCTAAAATGGTTATTTGGCTGTCCCCATAGGAGAACCCTTCGAAGAACCCTTTATGTTCCAATTAGAACCCTTTCCACAGAGTGTTCTACATATAATCCAAAAGGGTTCTACTTGGAACCAAAAAATGGTTCTCCTCTGGGGACAGCCGAAGAACACTTTTTTGAACTTTTTTTCCTAAGAGTCTATAATGACATCCACTCTGAACGTTTTGACTTGTAGGCCTATTTTAGTCACAGCCATTCGGTTGTTGGCTGAAGAAATACTTTTATTTCTGTCCAGGGAATTACAAAAGCACTTTAATTATATGGTACATACACTGTGTTTTCTCCCACAAACCTCTGCACCGCTCAACACAATCCAAGAGGAAAGA
Organism: Oncorhynchus kisutch; assembly: GCF_002021735.2. Classification (NCBI taxonomy): domain Eukaryota; kingdom Metazoa; phylum Chordata; class Actinopteri; order Salmoniformes; family Salmonidae; genus Oncorhynchus; species Oncorhynchus kisutch. Next base: position 69,563,912 of record NC_034176.2, read on the forward strand.
AACAACCTTCTGGATGTCCATTGACAAACACAGATCAGATAGCTGTTATAGTGGGGAAGACGGCATCATGACATTGTTCTACACTTGGAGAATTTGAGATATTATCGACACACCCTCCCCTACCACCTGCTCTATCCCTTCCCTGTCCTCTCCCCTCTCCGGCCCCGTAGGCTCGACAAAACATACCTTCTGCTGTTTCATCTCCAGTTGAGTTTCCTTCCTTTCAAGTAAGTACAGGTTTTTAAATTGAATCCCATTCCATACACTGTAACCATGAATCTGTCTTCGGTATTGACTGAAATGCATAATTTCTATTTGATTTGACCTACATTGACATATGCCGTCGGGAGAATGTTCACTCGCTGTGATATTGCCCCATGGGTAGCATCTGTTGGGGCCAGGATGGCTCATTAACATGTTATAATGTTATAATGTAC
>NC_034176.2:69569348-69693627 GCF_002021735.2 Oncorhynchus kisutch
CATATTAAACATTCATGAAAATACAAGAGTCTCACATGTATCGAAAGCCTAGAATCTTGCTAATCCAACTGCGTTGTCAGATTCAAAAAAGGATTTACTGTGAAAGAATACGATGCGATTATCTGAGCATAGAGCCCCATAAAAATAAAAACATAACATAACATAATCACAAACTGCATTAAAATAAATAGTTTACCTATGACGATCTTCGTCTTTTTGCAATTCCAATGCTCATTGTTACACAGTGAAGGATCTTTTGTTTGATAAAATCCGTTTTTATAGCCTAACACGAAACATTTTGTGAACCGCTTGTGTAGTGAATTCCGTCTCATTCCATTTTCGACAACACATTCCAGGTAAATCACCCACACAGAACGTGACTTTTCCAGTCATGTTTGGTTTCACTGCAATCAACTGGTTTGTTTGTAACACAATCAAACCTGATGGGCCATTTCGCGGGACGTATTGACTGAAAGAAACCGATTTGAAGACAACAAGTAATGACATCATTGTGCACCAATGATTTGCCCACTGTTTCGTTGATTGACTGTCTTTTAACCCAATGACCACTGATCGTCTTGAAATCTAGCTGGGTAGATAGCCAATGAGCTGAGCTATACGGCAATACGCTATGTTTATGTGTTGCAAGACCAACCCATGTAGTAAGCTCCAGCGTAAAGAGAGTCATGCGCTATTGAATTTTCATATCGGAAGGAGAAACACATGTTACGCATTGCATTGTTTGGTGAACGCACAGATTCAGCTGTTTATATATCAATCATTATGGCGACTAAGTCAAGTCTAGATATACAGATGTACACACAACATTAGAATAAATTGATTGGGAAGGTGAGACAGAGATTGTTGTAGGACGCTTCATTTAGCGATTGTGGAGGAATATTTTTTGAACGGGAGAGGACATCGTTTTGGACTGGTAAGTTCTTATCATGCTAATGCCCTTGTTTGAAATTAATAATATAAAATATTATTTGTGATTTTTTATTTATTTTAGAAGCAATATATAAACATTTAATGTCATGAAATGTGAGATGCGTGTGTCTGCCGCCCCACCCCAACCCACATGAAATAGCCTATTTAAGGCTGTTGAGGAGAGGGCAAGACCACATCAATGGCCAAAGTGAAATGGAGACAGTAGATACAGCTGGTCTGTTGTAATATAATAAAGACAGTAGAACTAGCTGGTCTGTCATAATATAGTAGAGACAGTAGATCTAGCTGGTCTGTCATAATATAATAGAGACAGTAGATCTAGCTGAAATGTCATAATATAAAAGAGACAGTAGATCTAGCAGGTAATAATAATATAATAATATATTCAACCTTCAACTCTCTATATATATCTGTTTATAATACCTGTTGATACAGGGCTCATATGTGAAACTATTCTAACTGAACATTTTCTTTCACAGTGACACTGACTCCGAATGGGAGTCTTATCCGGTGTCCTGTGTGAATTTAAGTATGCTCTCTCTAATTCTCTCTTTCTCTCTCTCGGAGGACCTGAGCCCTAGGACCATGCGTCAGGACTACCTGGCATGATGACTCCTTGCTGTTCCATTTCAACTGTTCTACCTGCGGCTATGGAACCCTAAACTGTTCATTTTTACTCTTGAGGTGCTGTCCTGTTGCACCCTCTACAACCACTGTGATCTCCACCCGGCACAGCCAGAAGAGGACTGGCCACCCCTCATAGCCTGGTTCCTCTCTAGGTTTCTTCCTAGGTTTTTGCCTCTCTAGGGAGTTTTTCCTAGCCACCGTGCTTCTACACCTGCATTGCTTGCTGTTTGGGGTTTTAGGCTGGGGCTATATAAATTGATTTGCTTTGATAGAGGACTGAGGGTCTTCCAAATATTGAAAGTGTGTAAATAGTTACCCATGTTATTTTGTAAATGTATATATATATTTTTTTTTTCATATTTTTTAATCAATTATTATTATTTTTTCAATTTTTTGGGGGGGGTGTGTGTTAGAATACCATTTTGGTATTTTGTATATAGTTATTTGTTTCAAAATGTATACCTTCACCAATTTGGCCACTTGGGTACATTTGGGATACTTGTGTGGGACACCTGGGTGACTTCATGATAAATGTCATGTAGCACACTCATTTTGGAAGTTATCATTCTGAAACTTTGTACTGTTGCCCTTTTATATTTTTCACTGAAATTGTCCCCATCATCCTATCTGAATGTTTGTTTTATCTTGTTCATTTTAAAGATGATGATACAAAAAGAAAAAGAAAAATGTATGGTTTCTTTCATTGTTTTATCTAAACCAGATCTATTGTGTGTTATTCTCCTACATTCAATTCACATTTACACAAACTTCAGAGTGTTTTCTTTCAAATGGTACCAAGAATATGCATATCCTTGGTTCTGTGCCTGATCTACAGGCTGTTAGATTTGGGTATGTCTTCAGGCGGAAATTGCACAAAGTAGGGGGGGGGGGAGCTGCAAGAGGTTAAAGAAAACCCTCTGAGTTCAATTAGATAGATAGTTCTGAATCACAATATGGCAGAGGATGAAAAGCCATGCGTTTTCTCAACAACAGGTTATGGTCAATAATATCAAAGGCTGCACTGAAATCTAACAGTACAGCTCCCATAATCTTCTTATTATCAATTGCTTTAAACCAATCATCAATAATTTGTGCCATAGCAGTACAAGTTACGTGTCACATAATTTCTCAATTTGCATTAAGTCAACCAATCAGATGTGCGGCCCGACTTATTAGCCACTTCTTTTTCCCCATCTCTTTCAACCATACAGTTTTGTAATTCTTCATCAATCCATAGAGTTCTAACAGTCAGTTTCTTAACAGTTGCATGTTTATCAATCATTGGAAGAAGCAATTTCATAAATTCATCAAGTGCAGCATCTGGATGCTCCTTATGAATCACATCAGACCAACAGATATTTTTAACATCATTTACATACCTGTAATAGTCACCGCAGAATCTTTTGTATGATCACTTATACATTATTTTAGGACCAGCTTTTGGAACTTTCCTGGATATAGCCACTGCATCCAAATGGTATGGATACAGCTTTAGAACAAAGTTCTACAGTATTAGTAAAAATGTAATAATAAATACATGTGGATGATCTTGTTCCTGTGGTGTTTGTAAACACCCTGGTAGGTTGATTATTAACCTGAACCAGATTGCAGGCACTTGTTACAGTGAGAAGCATCCTTTTGTGTGGACAACTTGATGAAAACCAGTCAATATTCAGGTCCCCAAGAAAGTAGACCTCTCTGTTTACATCACATACACTCTCAAGCATTTCACAAAAAATATTTACATACTGACTGTTAGCACTTGGTGGCCTATAGCAGCACCTCAAGAGGAAAGGCTTTAGACGTGCAAAGTGATCCTGCAACCATAACATTTCAATAACACTTGACAAACGACCAGGGAAATGGCTCTGAAAATAATAGCAACACCTCCACCATAAGCATTCCTGTCTCTTCTATAGATGTTATATCCTTCTATTGCTACTGCTGTATCATCAAAGGAATTATCTAAGTGTGTCTCAGAATGGCTGTTTGCTGTTGATGAGGAGGATTTAAAGAGATGGGGGGTTAATACTGCCAACCTGTTCAAACTCACTCACGGTGTCTTCCTGTAACAGGAGTGGAAGGTGTGGAAAAACACTAGCTCTTCCGGTGGATTACTTTAATATCTCTATCATCGTCCTATAATAATCCTATCATAGCGATGAACTGACATTCCATTGGCTGCTCTCGCTCTCTCTCTCCCTCTCTCTCTTTCCATACCTCCTCCTATCCCTCTACCTTCCATCAGTGTGCTCCACCAATAAACTAGTCTGTGGAGAACTTCAAAGTAGGTCCTCAGGGCTCCCTACTCCCCAGTGTAGGGATGGGAAGATGCTATGTCTGTTCCATGCGCTCTCACTGACAGAGCAATGTCTGTGTAATTAACAACACAACTCTATGGTTCAGAGGAAGGGAGAAATATAGAGCTGAGAAAGAGTATCAGTATCAAATAGCATCATATTATCACAAGAAGTCAGCTTCACAATCACTTATTTGTTCAATAGTTTTGTAGCAAAGCAGTTGTTCCCAACTCCAGTCCTCCAGTACCACTAACAGTACACATTGGTATTATAACCCTGGACAAAAACGCCTTATTCAACTTGTCAAGGGCTTGATGATTAGTTGACAACTAGAATCAGGTGTGCTTGCCGGCGCCACAACAAAAATGTGTATTGTTGGGGGCAGTGGAGGCTGTTGATGGGAGGACGGCTCATAATAATGGCTGGAATGGAGCTGAATAGCTGGAATGGAGTGAATGGAATGGTATCAAACAGATGAAGATGCGTTTGATACCATTCCATTCCGGCCATTATTATGCTCCCGACTGGCGCAGCGATCTAAGGCACTGCATCTCAGTGCTAGAGGTGTCACTACAGACACCTTGGTTCAAATCCAGGCTGTATCACAACTGGTCGTGATTGAGAGTCCCATAGAGCGGCGCACAATTGGCCCAGTATCGTCTGGGTTTGGCTGGTGCAGGCCATCAGTGTCAATATTAATTTGTTCTTAAATGACTTGCCTAGCTAAATAAAGGTTAAATAATACAAAATAATACAAAATGAGACGTCCTCCCCTCAGCATCCTCCACTGGTTGGGGGTGCTCGAGGATCGGAGTTGGGAAACACTGTAGTAGAGTATAACTTCCATGTTTTGTATAGGTGTCTCGTACCAAGCTGTATATATTCTCCCCTGTTTCTTCCCATGATGGCTTATAATGTCTCTGACTGCTAACGGGATATTCAAACATCAGTGTCTTATTGCTCTCCCTCTGCATCTAGGTGCAACTGAGAAACAGTTGACTGTTTCCAACCCTCAGTTGTACACTACAAAACACACACACATGCACGCACACGCGCACACACACACACACACACAGACACACACACACACACACACACACACACACACACACACACACACACACACACACACACACACACACACACACACACACACACACACACACACACACACACACACACACACACACACACACACACACACACACACACAGATATGTATTTGTAACCATGCGTGCATGCATAGGAACGCATGCACACACACATTAATGCAGACATGGACATACACACACTATCCATCATGTCCATCAGGGTAAAGACAGGGACAGCAAAAACAGCAGCTGACAGATCTTAATAGAGCCTGGCTGTCAGTGTGTTGTCAGTAGTATCCCCCTGAGGATAGACTGGTCACTTAAAGCCATGATGGGCCAGGTCAATGGATACTCATAGCTCAGGATCTAGAATAGCCCCTGGCATAGATAGCCTACCGAAGTGTGAAAAGAGTGTGGATCTCTATTAATGGTACTCACTGTAGTAATATGTATCTAACTGTGCAGTCATATGAAAAGTACTTGAATTATAGTTTTTTTTACAATCGCTATGACCCATTTCTCAATACTTAGGTCACCTTTTCAAGCCCTTCACACAGTGAGCATAACAGCAGTCCATGTGGGCTAAACTATGGATCATTTTTCAGTGCTTTGGCACAAAATGCAATGACTACATCTATGAATTTTCATGAACTCTTTTCTCACTCAGACACAACCACCACCCACCAAAACTCTATGTACCTACAGGCCATTTTGCACATGTTGACATACTCTTTTCAAAACTGTTAAACTTAAGTTCAAAACCTAAAAATAACACAAAATTGAATAAGACATACATTTGCTACATTTCTACAATAATACTGTATTGAAATATATTCCAAATCTAAAAAATGAAATACTATCAAAACAGTTAACAGACCAACCACAGCTGATTCCCATTGTAGCTGAACACCTACACAGGTGTTAGTCTTTCAATTACATTACCATCTATACATTGGAGGACATTTTAGGAATAATGCTGTACTGTAATGTAAACATGGACCCAGCCAGAGATAGAGAAGTGGCTGACAGAGGAAGAAGAGTGGCTGGGAGAGGGAGAGGAGTACGTATGTGTGGTGGAGGAAGACTGAGAGGAAGATCAAGAGCTGTCCTCTCAGTTGAGATTAGGGCTACCATAATTAATCATGTAATAAATCATGATCTATCAATGAGAGAGGCTGGTCTGAGAGTGCAGCCAAATCTGCAACGCTCAACAGTGCCATCTATTCTGAGAAATTTCCGGCAAAACAACAGTTAGACGTGTATTCTGCAAGGGCATCTGACTGAACTGCACATTACAGAAGTAAATTGAGCAAAGCCTCCAAACCTACTTGTGTGTAATTGTAAATGTTTTTGTTTTTCTGCTTAGGACCCAACGGTTACCTCCTTCCTACAGGCGGGAGAGGTAGGATTTTCACTGCTGTGCAGGAAAGTGTTGGACGAGTGTTGGCAGACAATGTAAGCATAACAAATATTTCTAGTCCTGAAACAACATCAAGTCAGGATGAAGCAGTTGTACACTGTCCCCTTTGAGAGGAACTCTGAATGAGTCAAGCAACTCAGGAACCAATATGTCCAGGTAAGATGACTATAAAATACAGAACTGGTTTTGAAAAAAACCAAACAGGGCAGAGGCACACAATGGCATGTTTTAAGGTATAATGTAAACTACCGTAATAGCCTAACTCTTATGTTGCCTTGTGGATTTATTTTAGAGAGTCATGGAGATTGAAGCAAGGCAAACACCCCACATATTCATCTTTGTGGATGAGGCTGGTTTCAACTTGGCCAAAACACGGCGGCGAGGAAGGAATGTGATTGGGAAAAGAGCCACAGTGGATGTCCCAGGCCAGAGGGGTGACAACATCACAATGTGTGCAGCAATATCCTCTGATGGATTGCAAACCGCTAATTGGGCCATGCAACACCGAGAGTCTCATTTCATTCCTGGATGACCTCTATGGGAGGGTTGTGCCAGGTGAGGAAAGGGTTGCAGTGAGGCGAAATCAGTCATTGTTTGTAATTGTATGGGACAATGTGGCATTTCATCACTCCCGTGCAGTCAGAGTGGTTTGCAGCCCATCCCAGGATGATGTCACTTTTCCTCCTTCCTTACTCTCCATTCCTCAACCCCATAGAGGAATTATTTTACTCATGGAGGTGGAAGGTTTATGATCACCATCTACATGATCAAATGTCCCTCCTGGACGCAATGAATGCTGGATGCCTGAACATATCTGCAGAAGATTGCCAGGGATGGATCAGGCATGCCAAAAGATTATTTCCTAGGTGTATTGCCCAAGATGACATAAGATGTGATGTGGATGAGAACCTGTGGCCAAATGCAGAAGACAGTATTGACTAGTATTGCTACTGTATCTGTATCAGTAGATATATAAATTATTGTATTTTGGAATCACTCAATGCCAGAAAATGACATAAAACATGTTGAAGCATATTGCATCATGTCTGATACATTCCTGTAACATAAACTGCAGTGAATTCTAAACAGTAGAGAGGTGTCATTCTTGTTTTGTAAAGAAAACATTGTGTAATGCTACCGGTTGTTAGTGTTGTTTAGGTCATTGTTCTTTGAGTTTGTGTTTTGGTAGTTTTAGGGCAATTTGAATGTGAAATTAACTGCTGTGCCAAGCTGAAAGTTAGGAGGAGAACTGCGCGAAGAGTTTTGAAAAAGTGACCTAAGTATCGAGAAATGGGTCCTAGTGATTGTAAAAAACTGTAAAATGATGATGTAATCTTTTGTTTCACGGACTTGTTGGAGTTGTGTTTGAGTGTCCAGTGAACCTCATCAATGTTAGTCTCTAGAGGAAAGAAATGGCTTCTCTCAATATTCTTGTAACTAGATCACTGTGATGCCCTGACCCCTTCATTTGGATAGAGGACTGGGTGTGAACGTGTGTGTGTGTTCTTGTGTTTGTAGGTGTGTGTACATACATGTCTGTGTGTACACCTGAGTGAGAGACACGTTGGTCTCCTTATTGGGTAGATTAATATTGGAATTCACAGATGGATACATCTCACCATCCCCCCTACTGTTTCTCCTCTATATTCCCCCATTCACCCCCCTCTCTATTCTTTCCCTCCCCTTTCAGAGTTAATATGTTCTGCATCTTTTCTAGATTAACAATCATCAAAAACGCTATGTTTAATTGCATACATGTACAGTATCTATGTTATGTAGATTTAATTCCAAGTCTACTTTGTCAACAGTATGTTGATGTCAGGCTGATCTTTATTGTGGAGTGTGCACTCATGTACAACTAGGGGGTTTCTCAGGTGAAAGACAGCTTGGCTGTAGCCCTAAACGATGTGCTGCTACTACTTCTCTCATCTCATTATCCATGCATGTAGGCCACTGGAATATGCAACTCTGGGGAGGCTGTACAGCTGGCGACCGCAGGCATGACAGAGACAGAAAAGTGCAGTTTGACAGAAATCTTACCTGCGAGAATTCGTAAAATACCTAAATTCTCAAAGTGATTTTCTAACGGAGCATTTTTCACCTGTTATTTTAACACTTAATTCAATAGTTTCAAAGCTCTCTATTCTGTCACCATTCAAGCTGATAAAACGACAAGATCCCGCTCCAGAGTTATCGTACAGGGACTACGTCATGATGTGTGAAAACATGAGGCACACACGGTATGTGTGCTAATCAATTACTCTGATGACACCAATATGTCCTCCCCTCCTGTAAAATAGGCAAAGAGAATGATGTGCTGTAGTATGATGATGTTCCCACCATCCTTATTTAGGTTGACTTACTTAACCAATCTCCCTGTAGTCTGTTGGAAACCGACCAGTAACACAGCATCTTCAGGTGGCTCAGATATGTGGTGACAGGAGGACTCTCTTTGATGTGAAACAAAGGTAATTAGGCCCTGAGTTTAAGGGCTGGATGACACGACAATCTAAACCTCATCAGGACGTGGGAGGGAAGGACAGAGGGAGAAAATAGAACACATCTGATTTCGCTGTGGGTGAATGTTATTTCATACAGTACAGAATGCAATATGCCTATGGATCATTATTGTCCAAATGAACTCTATGCTGATGTATTCACTCTCCCCTACCTGTAGTGGTTTGATTGTTCCCAGTAATATTTATTATTTTTGGTGAATTCAAACAAATAGGTCTAATCTAAACATGCTGCGTCACATATCAAGTAGTGAAAATTTGCTGCAGAAAAAATGTTTTTATTAATTGATCATAGTATAGCTTTTGCTATATTGAAATGTTCATTAGGCCAACTGGCTCTTCAGAGATGCAGAGGCAGCTCGGTCTCTGCTGTCAACATGTAGTCATAAAGTGCTGCGAGCTCCAGCGGCTTTGCATCCTCATTAGCATTATCAGTAACAGGGGTAGCGGAGGCAGCCATATCCTTCAGCTCATTGTCATCTTCCTCATCCTCAGCGATGAGGTCTTTCAGGCTGGTCTCACTGATGGATTTCTCCATAGAGGTGTCTTTTAAGATGGAGATCAAATCTTTAGCAGAGTCATCCTTCACATCCTCATCAGTAGTGCTCTCAGGAGTCAGTGCCATGTCAGGGGTGGAGGTCTGGGTAAGGGGTTCTGATGTGTGAACCTCTGTCATGGTCTTCAATGAGACCATGGAGATCTGGCTCTGAGAGGTGGCAGTAGTCTGTGTGTCTGTGTTCATATCTGTTGTCTGTGTTTCCGTCTGTGCCTGTGTCGAAGTGTTGGTAGAGGATGGCGTTCTCTCTGTCCTAGTTGCCATAGACGAGGTGGGGAGAGGGACTCCAGGTAGCTGCCACTCCAGCGGGAGGACGGCCAGGTTCCTAGCCAGGGAAAACTGGGAGAGGGAGCTCTACGCGGAGGAAAAGGGGGGTTAGGTTGAGGTCAGAGGGGAAACTGTCTGGATGTTTGAATCTCTGTCTGTCCGCATAGTAAATAAGGTTTCAGTAACTTACGTGGGCACGTGGTAAAGTTGGAGAGTCAGGTATTATGTACATTTCCTCCACAGGGGTCTTCACTTGCCGTGGTGTCCTTCGATTTATCTGCATAAGACAATTGTAACACCCAATGATAATGCAGCATTATGGGAAGGTTATTTTGCTCAAATTAAAATATGATACAGCATGTTTGGTTGTCTCACAGAGTTAGGTCTTTGTCCCGAACTAGTTCCCTTGTCTGTTTCTGGTGTTGTACTTCTGGGTTTGTGGTCTTGAGATGATTTCAACAGCTGAACTTTAGTCCGGTCTTTCTCCCTGCACACCTTTCCATTACTCTTGTCCTTGACCCTTTTGGTTGTAACATCACCTCCAGACAAGTCTGAACCTGTGTAGAATAGACATTTTGATTTTGAAAACACGTTCTTCCAAGTGGAGCCAATCTCATTCTATATCTAATCAGCAGACACCCCATAACACTCACCAGTATCAGATGCATTATCTTTGTCCTGGTCCTTTCTACTCTGTCTGTTCTGAGAGGGACGAGTCTTCCTCAGCTTGACTTTCCCACCACAGCAGAAGAGAGTGAACAGCTGCAGGGCCGCCACAGCTGGGTGGATGCTCTTCTTCTTCTCTTTCTGCTGGATCTCCTTTGCTTTCTCCTCAGGGGAGACCTCAGTGTCGCAATCAGTACATCAGTTAGAAATCTACTGACATTTCAAACTACAATATCAATGTTGAATATACGTAGCAAATGAGCTCTAGCTTGATTAGCAGCAAATATGATTTCATAAGTGTGTTTCCATGTCCAAATGTTACACCCTAATAACTAGTGTTAGTGCTGTCCGTTCTGCATTTGTGGTCCTGAGATTCAATGCAATATTTCTCTCCCCCAACCTTTCCTTTACTCTGGTCCTTGATCCTTTTCACGTCACCTGCAGAGTTGTCCAAGCCTGTAAGTGAAACATTTCTAAGACATGATGTGGGTTTTTTTCTCGAAGTGAAGCCTAAATAATTTTACTACGTAGCAGCACTAATCAATATACACCTCCTAACACTCACCAGTATCAGAGTCATTATTGTTGTTCGTATCGTTTATCGTTGTTCCCCTTCTCCCCTCACCACTCTGGGAGGGATCAAAGGGTGTTTTCTTCACCTTGACGCAGCTCAACAGCGTAAACAGCTGAAGAAAGTTCAGGGCTTGAGGGATCCTCTTCTCCTTGGGTTTATCTTTATGTTCCTGGGTCTCCTTTGGTTTCTCCCTATGGGATACCTCAGAGACAGGGTCACTTAGTCTCTGACCCATGTCACGCCAGGGTAGTGTACTGTTGTAATCAATCAGATCACTTATTATTCGAGAGATCGTTCAAATGTAGCTAATGCCTCTACCTGAGCTTGTCTGACAATTTTAATGTGGTCCGAGATTATGACATAAGTGTGGTTCCGTGGCAACATGTTACCTCATAATGTTCCCTTATAATAACTAGTGCTCCATCCCTGGTAAAGGGGCATTGTGACATCATCAGGTTAGTTACCTATCCGCATATCCACCCAAAACACTGGAACAGCTTATTTCTATAGACCTAGTCTGCCTGTATGTCTGTCTGTCTGTACAGATGAAGGATCTTAATTTGATCATTCTTTTGTTTCTGAGAATTGTACTGCAGAACAAGAAATGCGAAGATGTATTGTATTACAAAAGGCTTTGTAAGTTTGTAATTTCCATTTTAAAAGGTCAGACTTGATTTGCACAAATAAACAATGTATCAACCCCTACAAAAAAATCTTACTTAATAATAATAATTAGAACATAATAATTCACATTTCCTGTTGCTGCAGAATTATTTTCCTGCTGTAGCAAACTGGCTCAAGTTAAAATCCTACAACTATGTATGTATGTCTCTCTCTTTCCTTCTCTATACCTCTCTCGCTCTGCCTGTACTCATTTTCAACCTCTGCCTTCACCCTATTGCAGCAGTTTATTTTCTCATCATTTGCCTGCATCATGTTGCAAGGAGAGGGTGGCTGAGCACAGGTCAATCACTCCACAATGAGTATGATTATACAGTTGATTATCAAGTGCCACATTCAACAGACTACTACTCTTGGCAATCAGAGTAAATGCTTGTTGTAGTCCAGGAGTCGACTCAGTGAATACATGCAGCCCAGTGGGCAAGAGTCATGGCAACACGTCTATTCATACCTCCTCTATGTCTGCACTATTAAAAGCAAATCGCCGCCACATGTAGCGTAAGAGATAGCAAGCCTCCCTGGCTCAGCGCCTGTTAGTGTCAGCTTTTAAGTGCTACATGTCAGCCTGATAATTACTCTGTGTGTCATCCGCTGAGGCGATTAGTGATAAAAGCTCACACAACATGATAGGCTAACACCTCTGTAGGCACCTGGATGGATCACAGTAGTTTATCCACTTCACTCAGACCCCTAACGAGAGGTTTGCAGGTATGCACGCACAAACACACACCACATGCACACACACTCACACACACACACACACACACACACACACACACACACACACACACACACACACACACACACACACACACACACACACACACACACACACACACACACACACACACACACACACACACACACACACACACACACACACACACACACACACACACACACACACACAGAGAGAGAGACACACACACACAGAGATAGAGACAGAGACAGACAGATGCGTCACAAACACACACCCTATTGTCATACAGTAATGGTTGGTGTAGGTGGACTGCGGAACCATGGGTCATGGTTGTTAACCAGACGAGAGGCGACAGCAGGCTGGCTGTCATAAAGGCGCTCAGAGAGACCTGTGACACTGCGCATACTAATGGTAACTAAATTATTCATCTGTAGCACGGCAACATCCAACAGCAGCGCAGCTAGCTAATGGCCTGGTTTATATCAGTCAGGGATGAGAGGCCTTATCTACATCACAGCAACTCGAACCATTGGCCTGAGTGATGCTATATGCTATACAGAGGAGAAGACAGGGATCATGGACAATAGAAAAGAAACAGACTGCAGCTAGCTGAATGTAATGGGGAGCAGATATGGAAGAGGATGTTCTACAGTGCAGTAGCAGTGCAGTAGCACCAGTCTCTGTCTGTTGCCAGCACTAGTGGTAGAGGTGATACACACTTTCTCTTTATGGTGGTCCATATCAATGCCCTGCTTAGCAGTGTTATGTGCTATACAGCATAGTGTATGGCTGTGTAAAAGCCGTATTTTAATGACCTGTGAAGGAGCAGTATTGACGAGCTGCGTTAAAGCAGTAAGACCATGAGATGGTGTGTTTTATATCCCATGGGATGTGGGACCTGAAGTAAAAGGCAATGTCTTGCCTTGATATAATGATACAGTAAAAATCATGGAAGAAAAAATACATTTCCATTGGCCTCCCTAGGTGGGATGAGATAACAGAGATATCATCACTGTGTGGCAGGTGGAGCATGAAGAAGCCCCAAATGGCCATGTAAAAATCTTAATCTGTGGTGGACAGGACGACAACGAGACTAGACACTCTAATGTACTTGTACTCTTGCTCAGTTGCGCACCGTAGTCTCCCACTCCTCTTTCTATTCTGGTTAGCAGTTCCTTCAGTTCCTTGGCAATTTCTCACATGGAATAACCTTCATTTCTCAGAACAAGAATAGACTGACGAGTTTCAGAAGAAAGTACTTTGCTTCTGGCCTTTTGAGCCTGTAATCGAACCCACAAATGCTGATGCTCCGGATACTCAACTAGTCTGAAGAAGGCCAGATTTATTGCTTCTTTAATCAGGGCAACAGTTTTCAGCTGCGCTAACATAATTGCAAAAGGGTTTTATAATAATCAATTAGCCTTTTAAAATTATAAACTTGGATAAGCTAACACAACATGCCATTGAAACACAGGAGTGATGGTTGCTGATAATGGGCCTCTGTACGCCTATGTAGATATTCTAGCCGTTTCCAGCTACAATAGTCATTTACAACATTAACAATGTTGACACTGTATTTCTGATCAATTTGATGTTATTTAATGGACAAAAAATGAGCTTTTCTTTAAAAAATAAGGACATTTCTAAGTGAACCTAAACTTTTGAATGGTAATGTAAAGATAAGGTTGAGCGATGGTCGAGCGGCACAGGCAAGATGCAATAGATGGTATAAGATACAGTATATACATATGAGATGAGTAATGTAAGACATGTAAACATTATTAAAGTGGCATTGTTTAAAGTGACTAGTGATCCATTTATTAAAGTGGCCAATGATTTGAGGCGGCAGCCTCTGAATTAGTGATTGCTGTTTAGGAGTCTGATGGCCTTGAGATAGAAGCTGTTTTTCAGTCTCTTGGTCCCAGCTTTGATGCACCTATACTGACCTCTCCTTCTGGATGGAAGCAGGGTGAACAGGAAGTGGCTCGGGTGGTTATTGTCCTTGATGATCTTTTTGGCCTTCCTGTGACATCGGGTGCTGTAGGTGTCCTGGAGGGCAGGCAGTTTGCCCCAGGTGATGCGTTGTGCAGACCGCACCATCCTCTGGAGAGACTTGTGGTTGAGGGCGGTGCAGTTGCCCTACCAGGGGGAGATACAGCCCGATAGGATGCTCTCAATTGCTCTCATCTGTAAAAGTTTGTCAGGGTTTTAGGTGACAAGCCACATTTCTTTAGCCATCTGAGGTTGAAGAGGCTCTGTTATGCCTTCTTCACCACACTGTCTGTGTTGGTGGACCATTTCAGTTTGTCTGTGATGTGTACGCCGAGGAACTTAAAACTTTCCACCTTCTCCACTACTGTCCCTTCATGTGGATTGGAGGGTGCTCCCTCTGTTGTTTCCTGAAGTCCACAATCATCTCATTTGGTTTGTTGATGTTGAGTGAGAGGTTGTTTTCCTGACACCACACTCCGAGTGCCCTCTCCTCCTCCCTGTAGGCTGTCTCGTCGTTGTTGGTAATCAAGCCCACTACTGTTGTGTCATCTCAAACTTGATGATTGAGTTGGAGGCATGCATGGCCACACAGTCGTGGGTGAACAGGGAGTACAGGAGGGGGCTGAGCACGCACCCTTGTGGGGTCCCAGTGTTGAGGGTCAGTGGGGTGGAGATGTTGTTTCTTACCTTCACCACCTGGGGGTGGCCAGTCAGAAAGTCCAGGACCCATTTGCAGGGCGGGGTTGAGATCCAGGGCCTCCAGCTTAATGATTATCTTGGAGGGTACTATGGTGTTGAATGCTGAGCTGTAGTCGATGAACATTATTCTTACATAGGTATTCCTCTTGTCCAAATGGGATAGGGCAGTTGTAACCCCAGAATATTGTGGTATAATTCTAAATACTTTTTATACCAATTTGTGGTATAAATAGCCTCTAAAATATATGTAAACAGGCCCATAAATTTCAACATTTTTATTTTCTTGGAAAATATATTATACAATATCAGTACTTGTTGCATTTACAACTTGTCTAAATCCTTTCATCAACTGATTTCAATCATGTGCATAGCTGTGGATTGACTGCATTGTTTAAATGGAATGTTGGCATATTGGCATAATTTGAAAAATGTATGGAATCGTTGCTGTAAAACTGTCTGGCTATAGCTAACAAACATACAATGCAGATAATCTTCAAATGCATTGCTTTACACTATCTTATCACAGCACTGGCAAACCATGTTTGACCACCTCCCCGACCAAAATGGCTGACCCTTTAGACCATCATAAGAAGGTTCATAACCATTCTAGCATTCTAATTCCTAATTCTATTTCCAAAGCATCCTGTAGGTTACACAGAAAGGGGAAATTGCCCTGTTTACAGCGAACGTTGCATCATCATCACCATCATCATCATCTAAACGGTGTCACGCGTCATCTTCTGAAGTGTCCCATATGCAGGGAGGGAATGTATCGGCTGATGACCAGTGGAGGAAAAAGCACCTAGTTGTCATACTAAAAGTAAAGATACCTTAATAGAAAATGACTCAAGTAAAGGTGAAAGTCACACAGAAAATACTACTTCAGTAAAATTCTAAAAGTATTTGGTTTACCAAAAGTAAATGTAATTGCTAAAATATACCTAAGTATCATTTAAAATTCCTTATATTAAGCAAACCAGACAGCACCATTTTCTAGTTTTTTATTTCATTTACGGATAACCAGGGCACACTCCAACACTCAGACATAATTAACAAACCAAGCATGTACTGTATGTTAAGTGAGTCTGCCAGATCAGAGGCAGTAGGGACGACCAGTGATGTTCTCTAGATAAGTGAGTGAATTGGATCATTTTCCTGTCCTGCTGAGCACTGTATTTTGGGTGTAATGAGTATTTTGTGTGTCAGGGAAAATGTATGGAACAAATAGAACATTATTTTCTTTAGGAATGTAGTCAAGAAAAAGTTGTAAAAAATATTTAAGTGGTAATTTCAATTATTTTTACTCAAATAATTTACACCACTGCTGATGACATGCTCAGCTAAAAAAGAAATAGATGGCTCCAGTTCCTAGTGTTCTATCTTGTCATATTTAAAATGTACACAATGTTGGCTTGTTATAGATGTGTATGGAGCTATGAAGTCGTGCTGGTAAATGTGGTAACCTTCACAGTAGCCATAAGAGTGATTTCCAGAAATGGTAAAAGTCCATAGTACAACAGACGTTACGTAATTCCCATGACTAAAGTCAATACAATGGCAGCCATCATTCCAGAAGAGTTCAACATATAAAGTCATTCATCACTAAAAGCATCAGATAATGAAACATGGATATTCAACAGACCGTCATGGTAGACCTCTTCTGATCTACAGTATATCTGATAAACTGGCTCAATACACGAGGTACAATTGATTAGATTAGAACACCACACTTCTAGTGCTGCGGGTAGCAGGCACAGATCTAGGATCAGTTTACCCTCCTAATCCCTAACTTTACCATTTGGAGGAACATGCTAAATTGACCTGAGAACAGCATATGGAGTAGGTACAACTCCATCAGACTTTGATTTCTGGCACTTTGTGAGGGGTAGGCATGTCTAATTGAAAACACCCTCTCTGACAGTGACAAATCACAGCTCATCATCACTGGAGGCAGCTAATCCATGGAGAGCGACGGTGGACCAATTTAGCCCCAGAACATGCAGCCTACGCAATAAGGAGCTAATGGTTCAATAGCCAATCGGCTTGCTCTAAAAATTATGAACCTGTATGATACTGAAGGAAACAGTGGAGTCAATATTCTGTCAGAGCCTCAAATGTACAAGTACATGTATCCCCAAGAGGTATGCATAGCAACAGTATTATTCACTGAACCCAGCTGATAAAGTGAAACAGTAGTTAGCAACTAGACATGTATCCAGATTATTCTAAACCATATTGATAAATCATCTGTGAATGTTCTGAGTAGATGTTCATTTGGCATTGGTTTCTATGTGGATTCATTTAGTAACCTTCTCACAAATACAGGCGTTTCTTCCTGTCATGGTTATTCACTCGGCTGCAATCTCATTTATTGGATTTGTAATATGCGAAGATAAACAACGGATCATCGACAAGGTACAAAACAAATGACTAGACCCCATCTACATCTCTCAGAAAACACTTAGACTCACACACACACACACACATACACATTTCGCAGTTTTTTTTATTTTTATGTCATACTATCTCTTGATACCCCTTCTCTCTGGCCTTGATCGTCTCTCCCCCTCTCTCTACAGTATTTCACAGTCACTCAGTTTGTGCCTTTATCCTATTTTATTTTGACATTTAGCTTACTGTAATAACTTAATAGAATCACCGTCCCCCAATTACACACAATAATTGTATTAATTTACATGATCAGATTAGGCATGTTGGGTTTCATTACCATTTGGTTTTACACTTGCCTTTTATCGCCTCACGATAATCTGCGGTTGTCATAGCAACAGGTGAGGAATATTAACATTGACCACCCAGCTGTGTTTTTATCAATAAATATTTATTGATAACATTTGAAAGGACATTTTTACGTACAGGTACTAAGTCTAAGAAATGAACTGCCACTGCACATGTCATGTGATCATGCGACAGAACATTCTATTCCAAGAACAGAAACCGAAAGAAACTGAGGAGAAGATATTCCACCAAAACCCATGACCTCATGCATCGTTTCCAAATGAAATATGTACATCAGTTCGACTGGTTGTTTTTAAGTACACTGTGCAATACAGACACACCCCATTAAAAACAGGTAGAGCAAGACTAATGTAAAAAACGGTTACTTCAAACTCAGGCTTAGACCAAACTGTTAAAACCTCCTGGTTGTTTTTGTCATCCATTTTCTTTTTGGGACTGAATAAAAAGACAACAACCATATAATGTGGTCACTCAACATGCAACTGAATCAATCCTACTCCCCATGCAAACGTCCTGTCCCAGAGACACAGAGCAGACAATAATTGGTTTCTGATAACCATAAGATCGACCGCACATTGTCATGACGTATAACAGTATGTCGACTATAACAGTATGTCGACCACTCAGCAGGACGGTACTCCTACGATTGGGCTGGGCCGCCTGCCCCTTCTCCTTGTGGTCGTATTCCGGGAGGGACCAGAAGGTTAAGCTTACGGAGACGGAGGAGTCTTCAGGGAATTACAGGACCCTGCCTGGCTCCCGCCTGTGGTGCCTTGGTACTGTGGGAGAGAGAGAGAAGAGAGATGAGAGAGATAAACCTCCAATAAAGATAGCTGTGTACATGTAGATTAGTAGTCCTAGAGACATTCTGTAAAGGGGATGAAGATAACGGATCATTTCGGGTCAGTGTATTGACCAAATCTGCTACTTTGATAAACCGATTAAATTGTGAGTTCTGTTTGTAGGTGAAGTTCACTGCACTGTAGTTAAAGCTTAATAGCAGCAATTGTGACCTAAATACATTAATAAGAGCTCACAAATTCAAGACTCTCTCACTAATTGTAGGTGATAAGCAACAAGCTGTGCCAAACTAAAATCTGTTTTGGAAAGAATCTTTATTGCCTTTGAATCCTCCTTAGAGGACTGCCAAACAGAACTACTCTCTAAAACACCCGTAGTGAAAACAGAGATTCTCTCAAACTCCCAGCACTTCAACATGAAAGCACTTGATTGATTATTTCGCTTGCAGAAATCTAGCCGCTCAGAATCGGTTAGTTAAGCAAGCAGAAATACGTCTTCCTCTCTTTTCATCTCATCGAGGTCAGATGTATTTTCCAGTGAAAGGTTCAGTTCTTCTTGACAGTAATTGTTTTGTTTGCTGGCTTAAAAGCAAAAAGACAGAAGCCATTAAAGAAAGAGAGTGAGGGAGAGTGTGATGGGTTACAGAGCAAACAAACACACACAGACATAGTTGAGTTTGAAGTCCTTTTGCGACCTGGGCGTGTTCTGAATATGTGACTTTTTGGGGGAGGGCCTTGTGAAGGCAGAACAACATTGATTCGAATGGCTGGTGAGGCAGACTGCTAAATAATAGATGTGCTTTCCTGGGGGCTCAAATTAGGATTTCAAAGCATAGTCACATAATGTAACTAACTAAGTCAGTAACCCTGAAGCAAACAGAATAGTCTGCTTAATTGTTCCTTTTCTCAAATCCTCCTCTGTCTGTCTATCTCTTTTCTTGCTCTCGTACTGTCTCTTTCACTTAATCTGCAGTATGTCTCTCCCTATCTGTCTGACTCATTCTCTCTTTCTCTCCCTCTCTCCCTCTCTAAACATTGGTGGTTCACTCAGCTGTGTTCTAAAGGAAGACAGTCTCCTTTGTTGCCAACACAATAAAGCCATTACGCAAGGCTGCGTGCACAGGTCACACACTCTCTCCTTCAACTCCTCAACACTCCTCTCCACTCAATCTATCATCCATAATAATAATAAAATAGATGTATTATTATATCTTTCCAATTAATGTCAGCTATTGTACGTAATACCGTTGTTCAGCTACAATGTAACGTGGAAAGGCCTTGATTCTTGACCACTAACCACCTGTACACATGAACGTCTGATTTTAATTACATTTTTCCCTAGTAGATTTGGCTCAACAACAACAACAAAAAATCAAGGTAGTTCTACTCGCTGAAAGCATTGGCATTCTCAGCTGTGGTTGTTTTTAACAATGGAGGATTTTTTTTGCGCTGGGAGGTAGAGAGGTTGAGAGCCTCTTAGGGTATTGATTATTGAGAAGAATGAGGCCTTAGAAAAGAGAAGGATAATTTTGATGAATGAGTTTCTGTGGCAGGTAACAACACTCTACCGTCTGAAGTCTAAAACCACCAGACATAGGTCAAACTAGTCAACTTCAAGATGTTGGGTATTTGAGTCATTTTGACAATATGCAATACAAACCTATTTCAGCTGAGACAGACCTTCAAAATGTTGCACTTGGAAACAAAGACATATGTGGGCACGCACACACACACACACAAACGAACACCGGCTTTACCTCTATGAGCGGGTGCCAGTGGGCGATGGGCTTTCGTGGGTACGACAGCATTTCGCTCCAGTGGTCTCGGCCCAGGTGCTCTGCATCGTTGCCCACTTTACACACCCCGATGACCTCATTATGGCCTACACTGGATAGGGAAACACACAGAGGCCTTCATTACTCCTGCCTTTGGACAGGAGATGAAGGAGTACTGTCTCGACCTAAACATAACGTTTATTTGGGTAGTAAGATAAACCTACAAGTTTAATCCTAACTTTAGACAGAACATTAAAGTAACATTACAGTAACCCTGTGTGGATCTAAAAGTGAATCACATGTCTAATTGAAAATGTGTGAATTCAGTGAAAAATAGGACATCAACCAAAATGTATGATGGGATGTGAAATCTCAGGAAAGAACATTCATATTGCGTCTGTATGAATGGTGTGACAGAGCAACATGATGTGACAGAATGAGAGTATCTTTTCAATAACGGTGTGACAGAACAGTCATTATTTTGTAACTTTTTAAAAATTTCACCTTTATTTAACCAGGTAGGTCAGTTGAGAACAAGTTCTCATTTACAACTGCGACCTGGCCAAGATAAAGCAGAGTTACACATAAACAAATGTACAGTCAATAACACAACAGAAAAATCTATGTAGAGTGTGCAAATGTAGAAGATTAGGGAGGTAAGGAAATAAATAGGCCATAGAGGTGAAAAAACTACAATTTAGCATTAACACTGGAGTGATAGATGTGCAGATGATGATGTGCAAGTAGAGATACTGGGGTGCAAAAGAACAAAAAGACAAATAACAATATGGGGATGAGGTAGTTGGGTGGGCTTTTTACAGATTGGCTGTGTACAGGTACAGTGATTGGTAAGCTGCTCTGACAGCTGATGCTTATAGTTAGAGAGGGAGATATAAGTCTCCATCTTCAGTGATTTTTGCAATTCGTTCCAATCATTGGCAGCAGAGAACTGGAAGGAAAGGCGGACAAAGCAGGTGTTGGCTTTGGGGATGACCAGTGAAATACACCTGCTGTAGCGCGTGCTACGGGTGGGTGTTGTAAAACTAGATGATCGTGTGAATATGTCTGCCTTCACAGTAATGATGATACATTTGCCATGGTGGAAAAACATAGCGATACAAAAATGAGAATTGATAAGAGAAAGAATAGAAAGAAGATAAAGACGAGGAGATGTTGGACTGCTACCCACAAGATAGGAGGCCCTGGAGTAACGTAACCTTCTCTATTTCACTTCCATCGTCATTGAAAGCTTTTTAACCCTCTGTAGGCCTTGCATCAATTCTGAATAAGTATTTTCTTGACTGGAGGTACCTACTCTCTCAAGGGGCTATAAGAAGCCTGATAGACTGACAAGTAGCAGAAAGGTATATACTGCATAAGAACCACAATTTAAAAACTACTGAGACTGAGTTAAAAGCTACTGAGTCACTGAGTTAAAAGCTACTGAGTTAAAAGCTACTGAGTCACTGAGTTAAAAGCTACTGAGTTAAAAGCTACTGAGTTAAAAGCTACTGAGTCACTGAGTTAAAAGCTACAGAGTTAAAAGCTACTGAGTTAAAAACTACTGAGTCACTGAGTTAAAAGTTACTGAGTGAAAAGCTACTGAGTCACTGAGTTAAAAGC
Source organism: Oncorhynchus kisutch (assembly GCF_002021735.2). Classification (NCBI taxonomy): domain Eukaryota; kingdom Metazoa; phylum Chordata; class Actinopteri; order Salmoniformes; family Salmonidae; genus Oncorhynchus; species Oncorhynchus kisutch. Next base: position 69,591,344 of record NC_034176.2, read on the forward strand.
TACTGAGTTAAACGCTACTGAGTCACTGAGTTAAAAGCTATGGAGTCACTGAGTTAAAAGCTACTGAGGCACTGAGTTAAAAGCTACAGAGTTAAAAGCTACTGAGTCACTGAGTTAAAAGCTACTGAGTCACGGAGTTAACAACTACTGGATCTCTGAGTTAAAGCTCATTTACTCACCGGTCATAGTCCATGACGGCGATCATAAGGCCGATCTGGTCAATGTTCTCTGGGGGGACATCAAAGACTATGGCTTCATTGTAGACAGGGTTCAGAGTGTTCCTCTTAGTGGAGGTCTTCCTCTTCTTTAATCTCCGACCGTCACACATTAGAGAGACCTTTACATACGGGTCTAGAGAGAGAGAGAAAGAGAGAGAGAAAGAGAGAGAGACTGAGACTGAGACTGAGACTGAGACCGAGACATAGAGATTGCGAAAGAGTCTGCTGTGCTATTTTTGTTGTCTACAGCATATGTTGATGTTAAGTAGTATTGAATAGAAACCCACAGTGTTATAGTGATGTGCTGAATATAAATACACAGTGAGATATTATGTGTTTTTGTGGTAGTGTTGTTATGGTGTGAGGTAGTGTTGACTTCTACCTGATGCCCCAGTGATGTCCATGGCCTTAAGGTTCCTGGCCTTGATCATGGTGATGGTCAGTCTGCCGGCGGTGGGCAGGTAGCACAGAGAGAACATCAGGTCTCCCAGATCCACATTATCCTGCAGGGTGGAAACACAATACAACACCACAATATCAACCACATTATCCTGCAGGGTGGAAACACAATACAACACCACAATATCAACCACATTATCCTGCAGGGCGGAAACACAATACAACACCACAATATCAACCACATTATCCTGTAGGGTGGAAACACAATACAACACCACAATATCAACCACATTATCCTGCAGGGTGGAAACACAATACAACACCACAATATCAACCACATTATCCTGCATGGTGGAAACACAATACAACACCACAATATCAACCACATTATCCTGCAGGGTGGAAACACAATACAACACCACAATATCATCCACATTATCCTGCAGGGTGGAAACACAATACAACACCACATTAACATGCAGGGTGGAAACACAAGACAACACCACAATATCAACCACATTATCCTGTAGGGTGGAAACACAATACAACACCACAATATCAACCACATTATCCTGCAGGGTGGAAACACAATACAACACCACATTATCATGCAGGGTGGAAACACAATACAACACCACAATATCAACCACATTATCCTGCAGGGTGGAAACAGAATACAACACCACATTATCATGCAGGGTGGAAACACAATACAACACCACAATATCAACCACATTATCCTGCAGGGTGGAAACACAATACAACACCACAATATCAACCACATTATCCTACAGGGTGGAAACACAGCACAACACTATCAACCACTGTATCCTACAGGGTGGAAGCACAACATAACAATATCAATCACTGTATCCTGCAGGGTGGAAACACAATACAACAATATCAACCACTGTATCCTGCAGGGTGGAAACACAATACAACAATATCAACCACTGTATCCTGCAGGGTGGAAACACAAAACAACAATATCAACCACTGTATCCTGCAGGGCGGAAACACAATACAACAATATCAACCACTGTATCCTGCAGGGTGGAAACACAATACAACAATATCAACCACTGTATCCTGCAGGGTGGAAACACAATACAACAATATCAACCACTGTATCCTGCAGGGTGGAAACACAATACAACAATATCAACCACTGTATCCTGCAGGGTTGAAACACAATACAACAATATCAACCACTGTATCCTGCAGGGTGGAAACACAATACAACAATATCAATCACTGTATCCTGCAGGGTGGAAACACAATACAACAATATCAATCACTGTATCCTGCAGGGTGGAAACACAATACAACAATATCAACCACTGTATCCTGCAGGGTGGAAACACAATACAACAATATCAACCACTGTATCCTGCAGGGTTGAAACACAATACAACAATATCAACCACTGTATCCTGCAGGGTGGAAACACAATACAACAATATCAATCACTGTATCCTGCAGGGTGGAAACACAATACAACAATATCAATCACTGTATCCTGCAGGGTGGAAACACAATACAACAATATCAATCACTGTATCCTGCAGGGTGGAAACACAATACAACAATATCAATCACTGTATCCTGCAGGGTTGAAACACAATACAACAATATCAACCACTGTATCCTGCAGGGTGGAAACACAATACAACAATATCAACCACTGTATCCTGCAGGGTTGAAACACAATACAACAATATCAATCACTGTATCCTGCAGGGTTGAAACACAATACAACAATATCAATCACTGTATCCTGCAGGGTGGAAACACAATACAACAATATCAACCACTGTATCCTGCAGGGTGGAAACACAATACAACAATATCAACCACTGTATCCTGCAGGGTGGAAACACAATACAACAATATCAACCACTGTATCCTGCAGGGTGGAAACACAACACCACTATATCAACCACTAAATAAATCATCTCAAAATAATCAACATACGGTCAGGATCGGTCAAAGACAAGATACTTATTGTTCTCACCCTCAATATCATTAGAATAAGTATGGAACAGAATGCTATCACAACAAGCTCTGATCATATCAAGCACAAACCATTGCCTTGGGGTTTTACAAGGACTTGAGCCAATACGTTGACCAAAAATCCCATGGCAACTCTCTAGTTGGTTTCGGTGAAGGGTAGGAAGAGCTTTTTCTTATGAGATTAACAATGGCAAATTCCCTCACTCTCTTTATAACTAATATGTTGCTAATTTATAGGAGAACTCATCACTGACATGTCCTCATAAGTATCATCACTAACTCATAAATATTAAATTAAAAATTAAAAGCTCACTCACAGGTAACGGTGTAGTAGCAAAGATGTCAGGATAGATATATCTGAAACCCTTCCCAGTAATTTGTATGGAAAACTCCCTCTCATATTTCCAATAACAAACAATGATGCTACGCGAGAGAGAAGACTTCTGTTCGGCTGTAAAAAGCAACAGCTCAATTATCACCCTGTTCTGAAAATAACTCCGTAGAGTTGATGAGATCTCCTCCTGGTGATCTTCTCTTACACACTGAGAATTCCACTGGAACATTTTAATGGGAGAGCAATAACTTTCTATACAATATTTTAATTGATTAACCCAATGAAAGGTTTCATAAAAATATTACCAAACTTACACAAAATATAGCCCTGCAAATAGCCATAATGGCCCTGTACAACGTGTTTGAAAGAGTATTCAGTAAGCAACAATTTGTTTACCTTCATTAAACAACTTTGTTACAATATTTCTGTCATTCAGTGATATTTCTTCCCATAGTAATTTGTTATGGATCCATAACTAAATAAACATCAGCATTTTGAAAGAGTATTTTTATCATTATTTTATTTACTAAAGTGTAAAGATGTTGATGAAAAAATACTGTACTGCTGTTTTAAGTTAGAAATGTAACACTTCAGAGTACTTAAGCATCGAATACTTTGCAGGTAGGGGGATGTTCACACGTACAGTAGCCGGGCTAATAAAAGTCTATTGTCCTGCTAATCGTGCTACAAGTGTTTGAAAACCTGTTTTCAAAATGCCACCAGCTGTCCATCACGACTGTAAATAAAAACACAGCATATTGTTTACATTCTTTATTGTAACCACAATGTCACAAATAATTGTATCTACCTTTCCAATTACTTTTAGAGTTTGGGATTCATTTGATTAATATTATGGTGTTTCTATTCCAAAGAAAATGAAAAAGCCTCTGGGTTTCCTTTATCTGTACAACGGACAATCGGGAGTACTGTACTGGGCTATTTAGCTAAAAAATGCAGTGTCCTGCGGGCACGCGGGAGACTGGGGTTCAATTCCCCGACAGGGAGGAAGGAGTAGGTTGTCATTGTAAACTGACTTGTGTAGTTAAGTAAAGGATACAGTAAGAGTATAACATTTCTACACCCTCATTTTCTAATTCTAATCTAATACCCAAACGGAGATTCAGTGAAAATAAAAATCTCAAATCAAATCAAATTTATTTGTCACATACACATGGTTAGCAGGTTTTAATGTAAGTGTAGTGAAAATGCTTGTGCTTCTAGTTCCGACCATGCAGTAATATCTAAAAAGTAATATAACCTAACAATTTCACAACAACAAGTGTAAAGGAATGAATACGAATATGTACATAAAAATATATAAATCAGTGATGGCCGAACGGCATAGGCAACATGTAGTAGATGGTATAGAGTACAGTATATACATATGAGATGAGTAATGCAGGGTATGAAAAAATTATATGAAGTGGCAATGTTTAAAGTGGCTAGTGATACATTACATCAAGATGGCAAGATGCAGTAGATGGTAGAGAGTACAGTTTAAACATATGAGATGAGTAATGTAGGGTAAGTAAACATTATATAATATAAAGTGGCTAGTGATAAATTGATTACATCAATTTTTCCATTATTAAAGTGGCTGGAGTTGAGTCAGTGTGTTGGCAGAAGCCACTCAATGTTAGTGATGGCTGTTCAACAGTCTGATGGCCTTGAGATAGAAGCTGTTTTTCAGTCTCTCGGTCCCAGCTTTACTGACCTCGCCTTCTGGATGATAACGGGGTGAACAGGCAGTGACTCGGGTGGTTGTTGTCCTTGATGATCTTTTTGGCCTTCCTGTGACATCGGGTGATGTAGGTGTCCTGGAGGGCAGGTAGTTTGCACCCGGTGATGCGTTGTACAGACCTCACTACCTACTGGAGAGCCTTCCGGTTATGGGCGGAGCAGCTTCCGTACCAGGCGGTGATACAGCCCGACAAGATGCTCTTGATTTTGTATCTGTAAAAGTTTTTGAGTGCTTTTGGTGACAAGCCGAATTTCTTCAGCCTCCTGAGGTTGAAGAGGCGCTGCTGCGCCTTCTTCACGACGCTGTCTGTGTGGGTGGACCAATTTAGTTTGTCCGTGATGTGTACGCCGAGGAACTTAAAACTCTCCACCCTCTCCACTACTGTCCCGTCAATGTAGATAGGGGGCTGCTACCTCTGCTGTTTCCCGAAGTCCACGATCCTCTCCTTTTTTTTGTTGACGTTGAGTGTGAGGTTATTTTCCTGACACCACACTCCGAGGGCCCTCACCTCCTCCCTGTATGCCGTCTTGTCGTTGTTGGTAATCAAGCCTATCACTGTAGTGTTGCCTGCAAACTTGATGATTGAGTTGGAGGCGTGCATGGCCACGCAGTCATGGGTGAACAGGGAGTACAGGAGAGGGCTGAGAACGCACCCTTGTGGGGACCCAGTGTTGAGGATCAGCGGGGTGGAGATGTTGTTACCTACCTTCACCACCTGGGGGCGGCCCGGTGGGTCTAGGGTGTCAGGTAGGGTGGAGGTGATATGGTCCTTGACTAGTCTCTCAAAGTACTTCATGATGACAGAAGTGAGTGCTACAGGGCGGTAGTCATTTAGCTCAGTTACTTTAGCTTTCTTGGGAACAGGAACAATGGTGGCCCTCTTGAAGCATGTGGGGACAGCAGACTGGGATAAGGATTGATAAAATATGTCTGTAAACATACCAGCCAGCTGGTCTGCTCATGCTCTGGGGTTGTGACCGGGGATGCCTTCTGGGCCTGCAGCCTTGCGAGGGTATCACGTTTAAATGTTTTACTCACGTTGGCTACAGTGAAGGAGAGCCCTCAGGTTTTGGTAGCGGGCCGTGTCAGTGGCACTGTATTGTCTTCAAAGCGAGCAAAAAAGTTTTTTAGTCTGTCTGGGAGCAAGGCATCGTGATCCGCGTCGGGCTGGTTTTTCTTTTGTAGTCTGTGATTGACTGTAGACCCTGCCACATACCTCTCATGTCTGAGCCGTTGAATTGTAACTCCACTTTGTCTCTGTACTGACGCTTAGCTTGTTTGATTGCTTGGCTGAGGGAATAGCTACACTGTTTGTATTCGGTCATGTTTCCGGTCACCTTGCCCTGATTAAAAGCAGTGGTTCTCGTGTTCAGTTTTGCGCGAATGCTGCCATTCATCCACGGTTTCTGGTTGGGGAATGTTTTAGTAGACGCTGTGGGTGTAACATCACCGATGCATTTGTTAATAAACTCGCACACCGAATCAGCATATTCGTCAATGTTGTTGTTCGCCGCAATGTGGAACATATCCCAGTCCACGTGATCGAAGCAATCTTGAAGCGTGGAATCCGATTGGTTGGACCAGCGTTGAACAGACCTGAGTGCGGGTTCTTCCTGTTTTAGTTTCTGTCTATAGGCTGGGAGCAACAAAATGGAGTCGCCGTCAGCTTTTCTGAAGGGAGGGTGGGGGAGGGCCTTATATGTGTCGTGAAATTTAGAATAACAGTGGTCTAGGGTTTTACCAGCCCTGGTAGCACAATCGATATGCTGCTAGAATTTGGGGAGCCTTGTTTTCAGATTATCCTTGTTAAAATCCCCAGCTACAATAAATGCAGCCTCAGGATATGTGGTTTCCAGTTTACATAGAGTCCAATGAAGTTCTTCCAAGGCCGTTGATGTGTCTGCTTGGGGGGAATATACACGACTGTGATTATGATCGAAGAGACTTCTCTTTGTAGATAATGCGGTCAGCATTATTATTATTTTTTTAAACCTTTATTTAACTAGGCAAGTCAGTTAAGAACAAATTCTTATTTTCAATGACGGCCTAGGAAAGGTGGGTTAACTGCCTGTCTCTCTGGAATGCTACCCTTGCTCGGATTTCGTCTACCTTGTTGTCAAGAGACTGGACATTGGCGAGTAGTATGCTCGGGAGCGGTGTGCGATGTGCCCATCTACAGAGCCTGACCAGAAGACTGCTCCGTCTGCCCCTTCTACGGCATCGTTGTTTTGGGTCGCCGGTTGGGATCCGATCCATTGTCCTGGGTGGTAGGCCAAACAGAGGATCCGCATCGGGAAAGTCGTATTCCTGGTCATAATGTTGATGAGTTGACGTTGCTCTTATATCCAATAGTTCCTCCCGAATGTATGTAATAAAACCTGAGATTACCTGAGGTAACAATGTCAGAAATAACACATAAAAAACAAATACTGCTTAGTTTCCTAGGAACACAAAGCGAGGCGGCCATCTTTGTCGGCGCCGGAAGGTCATGCTTGTCTCAGAGTAGTGCAAGACGGTGCTAAAATAGTTGTAGGCTATTGCATCTAACTTCAATATACTCTTTAAATAAATAACACCTACACCAATTTCAACAGCACATTACTCAACACTAGTGAGACTCAAGTCGCTTACGGTAGGCCTACAAAAATATGACATGACTCTCCGCCAGTAATTACATATAGAGGATTGGAGGATATTTCTGTAATTCAGCGATATTTATTCCCATAGTAATTCGTTATGGATCCAACTAACTAAACATCGGCCTTTTGAAAGAGTATTTTTATCAATAAAGATGTCATTATTAGTTACATCATTTCAGTGTGAACCTGCAGACTGGTACTAAGAACAGAACAGCGAGAACGTTTCCCTAGTCAGCGCCATTATAAATGCAATGCCCCTTAAAATGTTGCCAGTGTGGCGGTCCACCCCCTTCCCCATGGGCTAGGTAGGTCTTCTGTGCACGGCTTTGCGGCCCATCCCGTGCCCCCTGCCCTCGTGCCTTGAACCTTGCACTCTTTCAGTAGATACAGCTGTAGAATTGCAAGGCAGTCCCATTGTGCGCCACTCGGGAGCCCTGATCAATATATATTGTTCTGCTAATAACAGGGTTAATAATATATACATGTGAGGATATCCAACAGGATTTTATATAATACTAAATTAATAATAATAATAATAATAATCGCTTTGTTTAAAAAATAACAATATTTTGGAGATTATTACATTTTCAAGTAATGTAAAATGAGTGAGAAAAAGGCCATTCTTGAACATGGGGCTAATGGGGCTAATTTCTAATTTGTAAATAAAGCCAGTTTGTTATTTAGAATTATTTATTTCTGTTTTTAGATGGAGAAAAACCAAAAACCTACAGTCATCTCATGGGTTTCCCAGTCAAGACTAACTCAGGTATTGAACCAGCATCTGTAGCAACACAGCTTGTTCTGCTATGCAGTGTCTTAGACCATTGCACCACTCAGGTGCTGTACAACATGACTGGCCGGGAGTGGCCTCCAGTACTACAGTAAGAGCAAAATAATCCTAAAAATAAAATTATAAAAACCTTAGTGTAACAATAGTTTTAGTAAGTAATACTGAAATTGTGCACAATTATCAGTTTCTATTTAGGTTTATGCCGCCCATTCATTGTCAGTTAGAGACACAGTAGGACCCAAAACATAACCAGTGCTCTAACTCCCCCTTGCGCTGGTCTGGAGCAATGAAGTGGTGACGCAGGGTACCGTACTAAACCACAAATATCCTATAAGTCCCGCGGTGTAAGCTGTCAACTTTTAAAGGTGGAACCACTGTATATAGTACTGTAGTCCTACTAATGAATACCACTAGGCATTCCTAAGGCATCTTGATGCGTATGCAGCCTTGCACTCCATCAAAAAACTCGGAAGCATTTTTTTTTACAATTACTTTCTCCTTCCCAAACTAGATTAGTGAACACAAACAGAATGCCCCTCAGACTGTTAATAGCAGTGCGTTCTGCTGGTCTCTCTCTACCGTCTACCATGCCCGATGGGGGGGGGGTGTTTGTTTTCTCCCAGAACCCCCTGTGGGGTTCCGTAATGAGGTCCCTGCGTCCTGTGACATTTACACGCCTCTCCCTAATTGTCTTCCTATCAGGTTGCTCAGGGGTGCAAGCAGGATGAGAAGGGTTAGATCCGTGTCTCAGGCACCCGGGGACCCCCCGTAGGGCCTTCGCCAGCAGGAAATTGCATTTTAAGAGGGCACGGGTGGGAAGGGGGTGACAGTAGGTGTAGGAGGCAACAGCGGGTGTAGGAGAAGGTGACGACTGTGCTCCACTGAGAGTCTCTGGTCATCACGTCGCCTCACAGCCCCAAATCTCAATGGCTTTACACATCCCAGCTAAAGTACAGCCTCGTAGAGACAATACACTGCTAACGCCAATGATCAAAGAAATAGCCATGGTTTCAGGTAACATAATCTACTTACAGTAGCTACTACTCTGCACAGGAGAAGCTAAGTGAGTCTTACAGTTGTGCAGTCATACCTCTTTGTTTCAGAACATCAAAATGAGATATAAAATGATTTATTCTATGGTCATGGCCTCAGCATAGATGTGGAATATACAGTAGCTGCACTTCCATTGAACTGTATAGGCCCTTCACACTAGAGACAAACAGCAAGTGTACTGGATCCTGTGTTTGTCAGAGACATCTTCTTATTGTGTGCTCATAGCTCTAAATCATTACAATGTGACAATGCTGCTGCCTCCTTGGTGCTGCATCTTCCCTGAGCAGAGGAACACAAACCTGAAATAGCACCCAGTCAGTTATACAGGCAAGCTGTCTCTGCTTCATTTATAACAATGACTCTGCATTCACCATCAATAGAAGCCTATGCTGTGCCGTGATTTTGACAAATGGCCAATATTGCAGCAGATAAGCAAACACCCCTCTATAACCAGCAGGGCTGCTCTCCCGCGAGCCTAACAATCAGTTATACGTCAACTAAGCGGATATTGGTTTTGTGTGTGTGTTCGTGTATGTATGTGTGTTAGTGTGTGTGTGTGTGTGTGTTTCTGTGTGTATGTGTGTGTGTGTGTGTGCGCATTCCTGTCGTCGTGCGTGTATGTGTGTGCAGGGCGGCAGGTAGCCTAGCACTTAAGAGCATTTGGCATGGAATCGAAAGGTTGCTGGTTCAAATCCCTGAGCTGACCAAGTGAAAAATCTGTCCCTTAACCCAAATTCCTCTGGATAAGTGTCTGCTCAATGACTAAAATGTAAAAGTATGCATTGGAAAACAACAGAAGGCCAGACTTGGTTGAGACAACCCCCAAAGGATTGTAGAGAACCTGAAGGAGGGAATAAGGAAGAGTGAATGTGCCAAAGACTAAAATACAGGATGTTTCACATTTAGAGGAGGCTGGTGGGAGGAGCTATAGGAGGATGGACAAATTATTCTGGCTAGAATGGAATGCTATCGAACATAATGAAACCAGTTTGGACTCCATTCCAACCATTACAATAAGCCTGTCCTCCTACAGCTCCTCCCACCAGCCTCCCATGTTCACATTGCTTGATGAGGAAAACCAGTGAGAGGAAGACACAGGAATACATCCAGATGACTTTACAGTCTCTGTTATGGTTTTCCTCTACAGTCTTCAATCATCCCTGTCAAACTGTGCTGGTCCCAAGACAGTGAATAGAAATGGGCAGAAATGCCACTAAGGCCACACAACAAGCAATGTATTTCAAATGACTTTGCTTTAAAATCCCAGGTAAACTTAATACCCGGGGTAACAGATCAATATGAACATAATAAATGTATCCCACAGGAGCCTGTTCGAGTAACAATTTGTGTACTCAAACTATAAGCAGAGGTCAGATGTAACCCCTGAATCTCCCTCCTACCCCATCTCTGCTCCATCTTTCTGTCAGTCACTCTTATTGACCTCCATCAGGAATCCTTCCCTCTGATTGGTTGTCAGGCAGACAGATACATCACGCTACCCCCACCATCATATGGGAGTTAATGGGGGCCACTCATCTACAAACAACACAAATAACAGGTCACGTTCCCCACAACCACCTTGGATTGTCTTTAAATGACAACCACAATCTAGCCTTATCAAGGCTATTCCTCCAAGAAAGATGGATTTGTGAAAATGACTTTTTTTCACTGTTAGAAAATCACAATAGCAATGCTCATCACATAAGTGCAAACACACAGGGTGCAACTTGCGACCACAAGGAACCATTTAAATATAAACAGGTTCTCCGGCACAAAATGCGTATCAGCCAATTAAAATTGTCGATTTACTTGCACATTACAGAACAGTAAGTTACAGCTGGTCCCATCAGATAATATGGCACACGTTAGCCCTATGCTAACCTCAATAGGTGGCACTGATTATATCCTGGCACAAATTCTTCATCAGCCTATCAAAGATCTCCGACTTTATATCCACCAACCAACAATGTATTGTTTGACGTACTCGAAATAGGCCAAGATACAAATAAAACTGTACTTTCACTGTTTCTCTGACGCTTTCTGGGATGTCATTTGAACAACATCACTGCTCTACTATTTCGGGAGCCATGACTGTCATCAACTTCGTCTATGTTTGGTGTGCAGTGGTATCAGAGTGCAGTAGTAACACACACTCTGTCTACACATATTCAAAGTTAACACGCAGCTGGTAAACATAACAGCAGGTTACAAAAGGCTGTGAAAATAACATTGAACAATACAACTGTGTCTAGCTAATGATGAAAGGGATGAGGAGTTATTTTGTCATTCAAGGCAAGTTGCTATCTTACAATAACTGTTCCATTTCAGAGAAACTGCTAAATTTCCAAAGTAATTGAGGCGTGTTGTTAACTTACAATAGCTGTGATATTTCAGTGCAACTGGCATGTTGTAAAGAATAACATTCCCCATGTATATCTTCCCCATCATACCGAGCACTGATACAGCTGGTCAGTGAGAATCCGCCTGTGTGATTCTGTCAGCTATGTGAGGAGATGTGGATCTGATTGCCTCAGGTTGTGAAAGAAGGGAGAGATGATCTTGTCAGCTCTATGAGACACACTCCTCCCTCTTTCTCAGTAACACTTCAGCGGGGTTGTTTCATACCGTCTCACCCTTCATCTCACTCTGGTTTTTGTTCTTTCTCTTTTCCCCTTGACTAGTGGTTCAGAGAGAGAGAAGATAGAATATATTGGGTGGACACAGAGTGTTATAGACACTAGAGAGTAGCCCTGTCAGGTTTCTTTGTTTCTTCTGATCTGTGATAATATAAGTGTGCTCTGACATTTTTCACTGGGTCCAGACTCTGACTGGCTACATGATAGCTTTGAAGGTAATGCGTTATTTATAACTGGAGGATCTCTGGTTCAAGCCCCCTCATCAGCCACAACAGTTTTACCTTCAAGACCCTAATAACCTCCTCCGATATGCAGGTGCATTCATGTCACAGTACACAGTGAGCGGTTAACCCAAGTGTACATAATATACTGAAGCTAGAGATCCTCCAGTTATAAGTAACGCATTACCTTCAAAGCTATCATGTAGCCAGTCAGAGTCTGTCATTTGCAGTAAATTGTTATGTTTGGGGCCAACGTGCTTGCTTATGAAAGTCAAGAGAAAGCCATTTCACTGGGCTGGGTCTGTGAACTGTTCTCAAATCAAATAAAATAAAATGTGTAGACCTTACAGTGACATTCTTATTTACAAGCCCTTAACCAACAATGCTTTACGAAGTTAATTAAGAAAGAAAATACAAATAAGTGCTCAGTAAAAAATAGATAATAAAAAAATTGAAATTAGAAAATAGAAGTAACAAATAATGAAACAGCAGCAGTAAAATAACAAGCGAGGCTGTATACAGGGGGTACCGGTACAGAGTTACTGTGCGGGAGCACCGGTTAGTCGAGGTAATTGAGGTAGTATGTACATGTAGGTTAAAGTGACTGAGTTAAAGAGTTAAAGTGACTATGCATAGATTATGAACAGAGAGTAGCAGCAGTGTAAAAGAGGGTTCTGGGTAGCCCTTCGATTAACTGTTCAGGAGTCTTATGGCTTGGGGGTAGAAGCTGTTAAGAAGCCTTTTGGACCAAGACTTGGTATCGCTTGCCATGCGGTAGCAGAGAGAACAGTCTATGACTAGGGTGGCTGGAGTCTTTGACAATTTTTAGGGCCTTCCTCTGACACCACCTGATATAGAGGTCCTGGATGGCAGGAAGCTTGGCCCCAGTGATGTACTGGGCCGTACGCACTACTCTCTGTAGTGCCTTGCGGTCGGAGGCCATACCAGGCAGTGATGCAACCAGTCAGGATGTTCTAAATGGTGCAGTTGTAGAACCTTTTGAGAATCTTTGTCGTGCCCTCTTCACAACTGTCTTAGTGTGTTTGGACCTTGACAGTTTGTTGGTGATGTGGACACCAAGGAACTTGAAGCACTCAACCTGTTCCACTACAACCCCGTTGATGAGAATGGGGCGTGCTCGGTCCTCCTTTTCTTGTAGTCCACTATCATCTCCTTTGTTTTGATCATGTTGACAGAGCATCTTAGACAGATATCATGTGGTTTGGATTGGGTTTGATCTGTTCCAGAGAGCTTCATGTGCCCTCAGGCTAGGGAATGCTAACCACAGGCAGCTCAACACAAACAAGACTACTGCAATCCAATTGTAATATCATTGTGAAAATAAAATATAAAGACAAAACTCTATAAATGTATAACATACAGGCTATAACTAGGCCCAGAGTTTTTCCTGGTCAGGTTATATGGTCAGGAAAACTCCTGGTCTTAGTCATAAGGGATGTATGATTTCTTGGTCTTGGTCTTGGTTAGGGCTGCTTCCTGTGGTTGCTGGGGCTCCAGACTTAGTGGGAAGCCCGGTCCAGCCCTAGACATGCTCTAGTGATTAATGGATGCCATCACCATCTCTGTGTCAACCTGTCAAAGCTGCCTCCCTCTCACTGACAGCTGAGATTTAGGTCACTCCCCTCTGAAATGAAGCCCTCCATCCTGCTATGTGTATTCAAACATAAACATGCACAGAAGCACATGTGGCACATGCATGTACACTCACACTCCCGCACACACACACATGCACACACACACATACATCCAAATACCACTGCTCTCAATTATGTGCCTGCTGTCAAATGAAATACCATGAGCTTGAGACTGATATTTTTGTCCTTCCCAAATATAGACACACTAAGAGCTAATGACCCATGTTACCAGACACCCCCCCACTGGAACATTATTTAGGTCATATTCCTAAATAATGGCTGGATCAAAGTGGCAAATACATTTGAAGTCAAAGACCCAATATGAGTGGCCATTTATTAATTACTACCTGAGTCTGCCCTCCACTATATACTTGTATTTCTCTTCCCAGCCTATTACCACCCTCATTGTGTCCAACTGTACATTCTTAGAAAAAAAATCCAGTTAGAACCCTTTTTGGTTCCAGGTAGAACTGTTTTTGGTTCCAGGTAGAACTGTTTTTGGTTCCAGGTAGAACTGTTTTTGGTTCCAGGTAGAACTGTTTTTGGTTCCAGGTAGAACTGTTTTTGGTTCCAGGTAGAACTGTTTTTGGTTCCAGGTAGAACTGTTTTTGGTTCCAGGTAGAACTGTTTTTGGTTCCAGGTAGAACTGTTTTTGGTTCCAGGTAGAACAGTTTTTTATAAGAGTGTATTCATATTATTATTTAGTCAAATATTAGTATTCATGGTTAAAGTAGAGCTCATCAGAGATGGTGGGTACACCGTCATCTCACCGTCATCACCCAGAGAGAGAGAGAACCAATTGCCTGATTACCAGACAGGTGAGGTGGGGGCGGAGGAGGCAGAGCTGAGAGGAGGAGGGAGGTGAGAGAGAGGAGGCAGAGGAGGTGAGGGGATGGAGGTAGGGTTCAGTTGTGTCACAGAGCATCCAATTAAACCACACTGAGACAGTCAGACACACGCACACATGTGGCCAATATGTTAGACAACCAATTATGTGAGAAAAGAAGATAGCAGTGGAGGGGAGAGGAGAGCAGAGCAGTGAAGAGAGAGAGCAGAGTAGGAGAGGGGACAGGAGAGGACGGCTGATGTTAACAAGGCAGCAGAGGGCCTGCATTCAGATAATTACCACTGAGTACATTCTGAAGCCCAACCTTTACATCCAAAACCCCAGGGCCTCAATAAAAGATCTCTATGTGAATGTAGCCCAGCACTAACACAGGATTCAGCAGGGCATTGGTTGAATCAGTACTGGAAACGTCTGCACACCCTCTATGTAGCTTTGCAGGAGTAGGGCTGGCCAGCCCTGACTTACACTATCCAACCAGCCACATTGGCTGGAACAAAAGTCGACAGCCAGGGCCAGAGTAGGATTGACCACCCCTGGTCTAAGTGCCTTTGAGTTCCATTGAAATGGGTTGAAGGGAAAGGCAGGTCATTAGCTATCCCTATTATTCTCCAGGCAACATGGCACAGGGCTCTAACACAGTCATCCTGAAGGAATAATGAGTCACCTAGAGTCAGGTCACCTGGGTTCCAAACTCATGAAAGTCAAAATGGTCGCTGTTCAGACAAGACTTGTATCACTATTAAAGGCACAGAATCACCTGAACCCCAACACAGAGGACAGAATAACCGGCTCATGGATTATTATTATGCATGCTGTCAACATTTGCATGCTTTCCTTGCTCTGTGACTGTATCGCAAACCTGTGTGTACAGGAATGCTCTGAGTGGGTGTTAAATCTTCCGTGACAAATGTCATCATATATCAGTGTGTGTGAGGGTGTTCTCTTCATCAGCTACGCCTCATTGATTCAGCACTGACCTCCCTGGAATAATATGAATCATATTTTATAATCAATGGGAGGGCAGAGCTCTGATAAATGCCAGTTCCATGTGACATGAAAAACACAGACAGGATCAATGGTCACATCACAGCTACTGTAGCTCACACACTGACACACTGAGAAAGGCGCTGGTCCATCAATGAGATCACTGAAGACAGGGCCTACCTGTGATTGTCCACAACAAGACAGGTCTGTCTGATCTTACACAGCTTTGAAAAGGATTGCTTTGAGGAGATGATTAAACATCTCTATTCTAAGAAGACATAATGGGGAGAAGTGGTTGGAGAGTGTCATATAAAAAATTGCAGGAGACAGAAGTCTACAGAAAAAAGTAGAGAGAACTTAATTTTTTATTTTTAAATGTACATGCACATTTTCTCCTCTCCTCGACTGCATGTGCTGCTGCAGGAAGGGGGGCATTGCCTAAGCAACCAAATACTTGTTTGCTACAACACCTTGCTTGTTTCAGCAAGGAGCAACAATATTTCTTCACGTTGTAGAGTCCAAACCCACTGCCTCCAGGTCATCTATAAGTCTTTTCTTGGTAAATCCCCACCTTATCTCAGCTGACTGGTCACCATAGCAACACCCTCCCGTTGCACGCGCTCCAGCAGGTGTATTTCTCTCGCCATCCCCAAAGCCAACACCTCCTTTGGCCTCCTTTACTTCCAGTTCTCTGCTGCCAATGACTGGAACGAATTGCAAAAGTCACTGAAACTGGAGACTTACATCTCCCTCACTAACTATAAGCATCAGCTGTCAGAGCAGCTTACAGATCACTGTACCTATACACAGACAATCTGTAAATAGCCCACCCAACTACCTCATCCCCATATTGTTATCTTTTTGCTCTTTTGCACCCCAGTATCTCTACTTGCACATCATCATCTGCACATCTATCACTCCAGTGTTAATGCTAAATTGTAATTACTTCGCCACTATGGCCATTTTACTGCCTTTCTACATTTGCACACACTGTGTAAAGATTTTTCTATTGTGTTACTGACTGTACGTTTGTTTATCCCATGTGTAACTGTGTTGTTGTTTTTGTCACACTGCTTTGCTTTATCTTGGCCAGGTCGCAGTTGTAAATGAGAACTTGTTCTCAACTGGCCTACCTGGTTAAATAAAGGTGTTCTCAACTGGCCTACCTGGTTAAATAAAGGTGTTCTCAACTGGCCTACCTGGTTAAATAAAGGTGAAATACAAAATAAATAAAAATGTTCCAGCAGAAATTGACTCGACCGCACAAATGCCCGGATGTCCCGTCCCATCTTGTTTTTTGTTTTTTTTAATTATTTTATTTTCATGGTCTTCATCCATAACTGTTGGTTACAAGGTTATAAAGTTATTGTAGTTGTGCCAGCCCTAAGAGTGACAGACATACAGTACCAGTCAGAAGTTTGGACACACCTACTCATTCCAGGGTTTTTCTTTATTTAGACTATTTTCTACATTGTAGAATAATAGTGAAGACATCAAAACTATGAAATAACACATATGGAATCATGTAGTAACCAAAAAAGTGTTAAACAAATCAAAATGTGTTTTATATTTGAGATTCTTCAAAGTAGCCACCCTTTGCCTTGATGACAGCTTTGCACACTCTTGACCTTCTCTCAACCAACTTCACCTGGAATGCTTTTCCAACAGTCTGTAAGGAGTTCGCACATACGCTTAGCACTTGTTGGCTGCTTTTGAATGGTAGTGTATTTTTACACACACACACACACACACACACACACTGATCTTTCCATCACAAAAACACACACAGAGCTGTCAGTTGTCTAATTTACGAGGCACTGTGATGAGCACTCATTCCTGATGACCTCAGGCATCATCACCATGGGCCCATTTAGCTCTGCTGAATGAGGTTAGGACCTGGTGGAAAGGAGCTGAGATGGGGTGAATTGGGAAGATTAGTGCTTAATGCTAATACCAATGGAAATGCCTGTGTCCTTCACCAGGGACCACTGGATGGAACAATGCAGAGAAAGTGATTATGAGTTATCTTCCTGAAGGAGACAATGCTTCACTACTGAGAGATGAGATACTAGCAAGCACGTGTACAGGTAGAGCCCTAGGGGTGCTGGAGCACCTGCCCATTTTGGTGTTTTTTATTTTATTTTTACAAATTACTTCTTATTTTATTTTTTGTCTCTTTTCCTATTCATTTTTTATCTCTTCTCCCAAGTGGTGCAGCGGTCTAAGGCACTGCATCTCAGTGCTAAAGGGGTAACTACAGACCCTGGTTTGATTCCTGGCTGTATCAAACTGGCCGTGATTGGGAGTCCCATAGGGCAGCGCACAATTGTCCCAGTGTCATCCGGGTTAGGGTTTGTCCCGGGGTAGGGCGTCATTGTAAAGAAGAATTTGTTCTTAACTGACTTGCCTAGTTAAATAAAGGTTCAATAAAAAAAAGCTATATAGTCCCAAAAATATGTTATAGAAAAGATTATCTATATACTGACCAGGGGAGCCCCCATTCATTTTTACACTGAAGCCTGTGACATGACACACCAATAAGGACTCATCTCTCTGCATTTCCAGCCCCTCCACTATCTCAGCCAATCATGGCTAGCCTGGAAGAATCCTGTATTTCTCCCTGTATACATTTTTTTCAAACGGCTCTCTTTTGAAGTAGGAACTAGCGTCAGGTGCATAGGATCCTGTAACCAGTCACATATGTGCAGGCAAAATCTGAGGAGAAACACAATGATGTGTAGGCTAAGTGAAATTAGACTCAATTTAATAACATGTTTGCACCATGTGGATTAATGACTCCTATTTTCCTTTGTGGGATTCCAAGACTAGGTATTTAAATATCTGCCCAAATATATGAACTTCATATTGCCCCAGACCTGTCAGAATAATACATCAGAGTCTCTCATTACGCTCAGTGTAGTAATAATGATCTGATAATATACTCCAGGTTGAAGAAACATTATTTTCACCAGCACCAGAACTACAGTAAGACAGAACAAAGTCATCATAAAATAAATCCTCTTTGAAAAAGTGGAGATCCATTCACTCCACGCACAAGCTAACTCCTCTAATTTCTCCCCAACTGTCAGCTCAGTGAGCTGGCTAGCAGTCATTTTTGTTTTCTCCACATTAAAACACTTTTTCTTGTTGAAGTCAGAAGTTTACGTACACCTAGGTTGGAGTCATTAATTAAAACTTGTTTTTCAACCACTCCACAAATATCTTGTTAACAAACTATAGTTTTGGCAAGTCGATTAGGACATCTACTTTGTGCATGACACAAGTAATTAGTCAAACAATTGTTTACAGACAGATGATTTGACTTATAATTCACTGTATCACAATTCCAGTGGACGCAAGTATAAACACCATGGGACAACGCAGCCGTCATATCGTTCAGGAAGGAGACGGCTTCTGTCTCCGAGAGATGAACGTACTTTGGTGTGAAAAGTGCAAATCAACAACAAAGGACCTTGTGAAGATGCTGGGGGAAAACAGGTACAAAATGATGTATATCCACAGTAAAACGAGTCCTATATCGACATAACCTGAAAGGCCGCTCAGCAAGGAAGAAACCACTGCTCCAAAACCGCAATAAAAAAGCCAGACTACGGTTTGCAACTGCACATGGGGACAAAGATCATACATTTTGGAGAAATGTCCTCTGGTCTGATGAAACAGAAATAGAACTGTTTGGCTATAATGACCATTGTTATGTTTGGAGGAAAAAGGGGGATGCTTGCAAGCCGAAGAACACCATCCCAACCACGAAGCACGGGGGTGGCAGCATCATGAGGTGGGGGTGCTTTGCTGCAGCAGGGACTGGTGCACTTTACAAAATAGATGGCTTCATGAGGAGGAAAATTATGTGGATATATTGAAGAAACATCTCAAGACATCAGTCAGGAAGTTAAAGCTTGGTCGCAAATGGGTCAGCCAAATGGACAATGACCCCAAGCATACTTCCAACGTTGTGGCAAAATGGCTTAAGGACAACAAGGTCAATTATTGGAGTGGCCATCACAAAGCCCTGACCTCAATCCCATAGAAAATTTGTGGGCAGAACTGAAAAAGTGTGTACGAGCAAGAAGGCCTACAAACCTGACTCAGTTACATCAGCTCTGTCAGGAGGAATGGCACAAAATTCACCCAACTTAATGTGGGAAGCTTGTGGAGACTACCCAAAACATTTGACCCAAGTTAAACAATTTAAAGCCAATGCTACCAAATACTAATTGAGTGTATGTAAACTTTTGACACACTGGGAATGTGATGAAAGAAATAATAGCTGAAATAAATCATTCTCTCTACTATTATTCTGACATTTCACATTCTTAAGATCAAGTGGTGATCCTAACTGACCTAAGACAGGGAATTTTTACTAGGATTAAATGTCAGGAATTGTGAAAAACAATGTGTTTAAATGTATTTGGCTAAGGTGTATATAAACTTCTGACTTCAACTGTAGGTCTTCACTGTCAGATGTCTCCTGCCAACTTATTTCTCCCACAAATGAAACACATTGGGCTCTATTTTAAGAAACCTAATGCAATGGTATATCTAAGCGCATGCGGTAGCACTATAGGTTCAGTGGTGTGTCCAAAATATTTTTGCTGTTATCACTATCACAATTATCGGCGCACTTGCTGGCGTTGGTGCAAAAGGGCTGTGTTTTGATGAATAAACAGGTTATGGGTGTGTTGAGCCTTGGCGTGCTCCCTGAATGTACTCCCTGGTGAAATATGTGATTGCTTCAAGTTGTGTATTTACTGTATTTTATGTATTGCCTTGGAATCAACTCCAATTCCAATGTTAGTCCATTAAAGCTTGTTAAATAGCTTACAGAAACGAAATAACTAAATGTAGACCTATCTTTGCTAAACACGTTAACTTGATCCCATTTGCAGTCTACATTGTTCTAAGTTATTGCTTGGATTCAAAAGCATCCACAATGATATAGGGGCTAGGCCTACTGTAAATTGCTTTATGGCTGAGCAGGGACATGCCAAATATTGTCAATAAGCAAGATGAAATTAATTATTGATAAAGCCTAAAAATAGAACACATAATTACAATGAAATTCTAAATTAAATTAAATAACAACTTGTTTTAAATAGGCTATGTCACACTTACAGGCACCATCATTTCTCCCCATGGCCAAAATTAAAACAAAGAAGACTATGGAGGGTTTAACGGAACATCATAACTTTTCACAGTAGCTGGACAAAGATCCAATATAGAGTGAAAGGGAGAATGTCCATTCACCGTCATACTGCTTCCAAATCGACCTATGATTTATGAACATAATCGGATCCATCTTACAGATCAGGTCCCATTCACACATCTGCAGAAGTTACATTGCAGCCACAGACATTGTAACCATTAAACCAGACAGGTGAATCATTCCAATAAGATTGGTTGTAATAAAATGAAACGAAAAAAACAGCAATCAGTTTTTTTTAAACAACAACAATAAATAAATATGAAATGTAATGATATCATAAAATCTCCAGGATATAAAAGACACACATTGCAGTTGAAGGGAGGGCTTGTGTTTTGAACATATAAAACGGAAAACAAGCCATTTCCAGGTACAGATAACTTCTGAATACAAGGTTCACCGGTATTCACCAAGGTTCTCATCTCTCTATTCATGATGGGCATTCACATAGCCCATATCATACATTTCTTTTTTAAACATGTCCAAACGGGACCTGCATAGCTAAAATAAAGTGGGCTTGCCTCTAATGCATAGATGAAAAGGGAATGTCAGCTCACAGTTTTACTCCTCTCAAACTTTACATTTTAATAACGTTTTGGTAATAATTAAGATTTATAACCAAGCGGTCTCAGGAGCCAAACCCTTTATCAAGTTTCGACTACTTCGCAATTGCATTAGGCAGGACTACAAAAAAAGCCTTGATTGAGAGGAGGTGAGGCCATGCTTGGTTTCTAACCAAATAAAATGTTTAAAAACGTAAAAATGTTTTTTTCTGTTTCTGAATACGAAGTATATGCAGGCGCCAAAAGCACATTAGGCTAATATTGTGCCATGTGCATATGGGCAGTGTGTGTCACAGCTGGATAGGCTGTGTTTCTGCTGTCAAAATACATGCCATAATCAACTGCGTTAACGCTAAAACCAGCTTTTTATTGGTCTTAAATATCCCTTTGAGTGCTGCCTCAAATTAGCACTTTGGATCATGTTTTTAAGGACACACCTCAAATATTTCCACCCCTCCCATCGGAGCACAAGCAAGCTGATTTAAGGCAGGTAAATTGCCGAACCCGACATTAGGGCTGGAAAATGCCAGTGCGACAGTTTTTACATGACGAAATTGCAAACTAACACACGTTTGACACAAGCGCCGCCGGAAATAGAGCCCATTTTCTTTATTGCAGATGAAGCTTACTGTGGCTCATCTTGAAAAATGTATATGAGGCATTCAACCAGAGGCATTCAACCAGAGGAAAAATGGTTAAATGGCTAATCTGAAATTAATATCCTGCTATAGTTATAATTGACCATTTATCTTAGTAAATCTACAGCGTTTAAGCAGAACAATCCTTCCCCTACAAGCCGGAAACAGGAAGTGATCAAACAGAACGTGTTGACTCACCGTGGAGACGTACTGGATGTCTCGGCAAAGCTTTGTCTCTGCAGGGAAGTCCACCAGATCCAGGAAGTTGTCCACCACCACCTGGCCGATGATATCGTGGCGCGAGAAGCGATCAAAGTCGTAGACACTGAAGTGCAGCTTGCGCGTCGGCAGCTCAGCGTACTCCACGGGGAACAGGAATACTTCATCGAACACGGGGTTGAGCGTCTTGCGGTGAACCTTGGTCTGATGCTTGGTCTGACGGTCCGGTAGTAGGTAGATCTTGACGTAGGGGTCCGAGGTGCCCAATAAGTCCTTGGCGGGGAGATCCTGCGCCTTGTGGATCTTGACGATTAGTTGCTCCAGGTCACAGTCAAACTTAAGAATGAAGTGTAGGCGTCCACAGCCTCCGCCCCGCCGGCCCCCCTCATCTCCTTCCAGGGAGCGCTGCTTGTAAAGCTCTGGTTTGAGACGGCCCAGACCCAGGCCCATCCCAGTCAGAGAGTCCTGTCTCTGGAACTGGGCCACGTTAAAGTCCGGGTTGGACCTGTTTACGGATAATCTACGGATAGAGTCAGACCTGTGGAGAGGACAGACAGAAAGAGACACATTAGAGAGGAGAGGAGAGGAGACACACAGAGAGACAGCAAATGTGTATTTGATACAACAGAGTACCTGAATAAAATAGACAAAGGCTTTCAGCAAATATGACCATTACAGCTCAAGCAACAATCAACAAAAATAACAATTAACTGTACAGTGGATAGCAGTAGATAGCCTTTCCTTCAAACACACGACAAATTACTTAAAACTAAAGTGAAACTCATTGATATAAAGAGTGTCTGTGGTTATAATTACTCATAGAACATTGTTTGCTGTAGAGGACGTGACTCCACAAGACTCAATGGGATAGCTGCCCTACAGCTGCTGGGTTGCTATGTCTGAGCTTCTGTTCAGTACTCTAAACCTGGTTAATGCTAGAACTTCCCAACTGCCTCTTTTGTGTCACACAGGGCTTTAACAACGTAGTGAGTCATGGTTTATACCTATGTGTGGAAGAGTTTACAATGTTCTGAAGGTGAAATTAAGAATCTGGAGAAAATCTGGAGAAAATGATTTCAAATGAATGAATGGGTGTATTTCACTCGTGCAAAATATTGTGCAAACCAAAGTTGCAAACCAATTATGATGCCTGTACTTCAGAAGGACAGTATAAATATTTGTACAGTAGGGTTGGGGTAAATTCCAATTTAATTAGAAATTCCAATTCAATTCATAAGTCCACTCATGGTGGATAATTTATATTGAATGACATTGAAATGTTAAAGATCTTTAAGTTACGGAATTATTCCGTAACTGTTTGGACTTTCTTTAATTGGAATGGAATTGGAATTGTAAAAACATATAACCTCTGGAATTTAATTGGAATTCAGTATTATTACATTACGCAGTTAAAGGAATGATCACAAATATTATAACAAATTTACTGTAGGATTATTTGTAATAATTTCAACCTGCATTCCTATATTTCTGACATGATGGCCTGAAAGCCTGAGGGAATTTAATTTTCATTTGTGGAATTCTTGGAATTTAAACCTAACATTGGAATTTAGAGGAATGTAATTATCTCTGAATTCAAAGACTGACCTGGAATTCAAATAAAATTAAATGGAATTTAAATGGAGAGAGAATTGAATTAGAATTACATTTGTGGAATTAACTCCAATCCTGGTGGACTGTGGTATTCATGTACTGGCAATGTACAGTATTGAAATCTTTACTCCTACAGTGATAACCATTGTGGTGAACTAATTAAATACTATGTATTATGAAAGCAAAGTAGCAGTCTTAGTAGCAGTCTTATATTGTAAGGGAACTTGGTATAGTAGGTACTACAGTATACAAGCACAGTACATGGCACAATAGTGACTTCATCATAGTAGAGGACTGTGATATAGTACTCACCCAATCTCTGTGTGTATAGACATTGACCGGACGGAGGGTGAGGGCTCAGTGGTCTGCCTCTGCGTACGAGGGTTGGTGTGGACCCCGTTCTCGCGGCCTTTACTCTGGGTTTCCAGGGGGATGTCTGGAGATGTGTGGCTAATCTTCATGGCTGCCTCTGGGATGGGAATGATCGCCGCTATGGGGGGCGGTGATACGGGGGTCACCGGCCCCGTCACTGTCCCAGATGCCACAGGGACAATGGAGCAGCGATGTGACTCACGGCGGTCGAGGGCGGGGACGGGGGGGTCGACGGCCGTGTAGACTGGCTCCCTGGCTGGGACGTAGGGTTGCAAAGGTGCCATGGGGGAATCGTGGTGCCCATGGGTGGGCTCCTTGATGCTGGGGGAGAGGCCACGCTCCCTCCATGGGATCCAGCAGAGCTTCCAGGACACGAAGATTGAGACCCCGAACAGGGCCAGGCCACAGGCTGTCACCACCAGGGACAGCAGGCTCACCGACACATCTACAGAATGCAGGGAGGGGTGGAAATAGGGAGAGAAGGAGGAAAGAAAGGGAGAGAGTTAGTAGGGTAATTTTACTTATACAAGGATGTGAGAGGCCAGTGAGACAAACAAAGATCAATTACACATGTACAAGACAGAGGCTTGGGAGAGAATTAATCATCACATCATCATTTAACACATTTTTTACCTCGCCGCCATTGAAAACACGTGATGAATCATGCTTCCCCATGTGGCAGTTCGACGGACAAATGTGGGTTTGGCGGATGCCAGGAGAACGCTACCTGCCCCAATTCATAGTTTCATGGATTGGGCTAGGTCCCTTAGAAGGGAAATCTTAACGCTACAGCACATAATGACATTCTATAGACGATTCTGTGTTTCCGACTTTGTGACAACAGTTTGGGGAAAGCCCTTTCCTGTTCCAGCATGACAATGCCCCCGTGCACAAAGCGAGATCCATACAGAAATGGTTTGTCGAGATCGGAAGAACTTGACTGGCCTGCACAGAGCCCTGACCTCAACCCCATCGAACACCTTTGGGATAAATTGGAATGCCGACTGCAAGCCAGGCCTAATTGCCCAACATCAGTGCATGACCTCACTAATGCTCTTGTGGCAGAATGAAAGCAAGTCCCCGCAGCAATGTTCAAACATCTAGTGGAAAGCCTTCCCATAAGAGTGGAGGTTATTATAGCAGCAAAGTGGGGACCAACTCCATATTAATGCCCATGATTTTGGAATGAGATGTTCAACGAGCAGGTGTCTTCATACTTTTGTTCATGTAGTGTGTGTTATAGCTTCTCTAGCTGTGTGCTATTAAAGACACACCACAAGGAACGGCTTAAGACTGATTTAAATCACTGTGCACTAATTTAAAAAAAACATGGCTTGGTCAATTACAAGTGTGCTTTGCGGGAACTTTTCTCATTCTCCCTTAATATTCTCTTAATAAAGAGAGAGTGTGACAAACTTAATTAGGAATTATCCAAAGTTGTTTAATTATCTCCTCTGGAGTCCCATATGCGGCCAGGGTCCTGATTTTAGTGCTGCTGTAATCCACTGTCCTTGACCGTTAGGAATAGAGCAAGAAAATGTGTTGTGGAGAAACATTCTATGGGAATCAATTGACCCAACTTGAGCAAGTTCCAAGCCACTCTTCAGGCTTAAATCTTCAATATTTATATATACCTGGAGTGCAGGTCATATTTAACAGCCATTTTGAGCAATTAATGAAAGTATGTGATGGATCATCTGTAAGAGTTTAAATTGGTGTGACGACGTCGGACCTCTCTGTTCATTTCTCCTCACAGAACTCATTGTTTGCTAAATTGTTTGCCACAAACATACTAGCTACAGTTGAAGTTGAAGGTGTACATACACCTTAGCCAAATACATTTAAACAAAGTTT
Source organism: Oncorhynchus kisutch (assembly GCF_002021735.2). Lineage (NCBI taxonomy): Eukaryota > Metazoa > Chordata > Actinopteri > Salmoniformes > Salmonidae > Oncorhynchus > Oncorhynchus kisutch. Next base: position 69,617,352 of record NC_034176.2, read on the forward strand.
TTCACAATTCCTGACATTTAATCCCAGTAAAAAATCCCTGTTTTAGGTCAGTTAGGATCACCACTTTATTTTAAGACTGTGAAATGTCAGAATAATAGTAGAGTGATTTATTTCAGCTTCTATTTCTTTCATCACATTCCCAGTGGGTCAGAAGTTTACATACACTGAATTAGTATTTGGTAGAATTGCCTTTAAATCATTTAACTGGGTCAAACGTTTCAGGTATCCTTCCACAAGCTTCCTACAATAAGTTGGGTAAATTTTGGCCCATTCCTCCTGACAGAGCTGGTGTAACTGAGTCAGGTTTGTAGGCCTCCTTGCTCGCACACGCTTTTTCAGTTCTGCCCACAAATGTTCAATAGGATTGAGGTCAGGGCTTTGTGATGGCCTCTCCAATACCTTGACTTTGTTGTCCTTAAGCCATTTTTCCACAACGTTGGAAGTATGCTTGGGGTCATTGTCCATTTGGAAGACGCATTTACGACCAAGCTTTAACTTCCTGACCGATGTCTTGAGATGTTGCTTCAATATTCCCACATAATTTTCCTCCTCATGAAGCCATCTATTTTCCGAAGTGCACCAGTCCCTCCTGCAGCAAAGCACCCCCACCTCATGATGCTGCCACCCCCATGCTTCATGGTTGGGATGGTGTTCTTCGGCTTGCAAGCATCCCCCTTTTTCCTTTAAATGTAACAATGGTCATTATGGCAAAACAGTTCTATTTCTGTTTCATCAGACCAGAGGACATTCCTACAAAAAGTATGATCTTTGTCTCCATGTGCAGTTGCAAACCGTAGTCTGGCTTTTTTTATGGCAGTTTTGGAGCAGTGGCTTCTTCCTTGCTGAGCGGCATAGGACTCGTTTTACTGTGGATATAGATACTTTTGTACCTGTTTCCTCCAGCATCTTCACAGGGTCCTTTGTTGTTTTTCTGGGATTGATTTGCACTTTTCGCACCAAAGTACGTTCATCTGTAGGAGACAGAACGCATCTCCTTCCTGAGCGGTGTGACAGCTGATTGGTCCCATGGTGTTTATACTTGCGTACTATTATTTGCACAGATGAACGTGGTACCTTCAGGCGTTTGAAAATTGCTCCCTAGGATGAACTAGTCTTGGCTGATTTCTTTTGATTTTCCCACAATGTCAAGCAAAGAGGCACTGAGTTTGAAGGTAGGCCTTGAAAAACATCCACAGGTACACCTCCAATTGAATCCAATTTTGTAAATTAGCCTATCAGAAGATTCTAAAGCCATGGCATAATTTTCTGGAATTTTCCAAGCTATTTAAAGGTACAGTCAACGTAGAGTATGTAAACTTCTGACTCACTGGAATTGTTATATACAGTGAATTATAAGTGAAATCATCTGTATGTAAACAATTGTTGGAAAAAGTTATTGTGTCATGCACAAAGTAGATGTCCTAACCGACGTGCCAAAACTATAGTTTGTTAACAACAAATTTGTGGAGTGGTTGAAAAACAGGTTTTAATAACTGCAACCTAAGTGTATGTAAACTTCCGACTTCAACTGTATATCCAATTCAAGATAACACATTGTGCTTTGTAGGGTAATATAAAATAACAAACGGCGAATGTGTCTTCTTATAATGTAATTTAATTTGAAGTGTTTAGCCTTAGTATTGGAAACTCTAATGTTTATGCCATAGAGATAGACCTATGATAGACCAAGGCTATGTTCATAGTGAACAGAATACCTGTTTAGAGGTTTGAATGGTTTATGCCAGGTCCTTTACCGATGCCCAACGTCTCCTCCTCATCCAAGGAGAGCTGGGCTCCTCTGCCCAGGCGTTGCTGACGCCTGCCAGATCTTACGCCTGGATACGTATTTTACGTACCAACTAATCACATCATACAGGTAACTGCCAATGTAAATGGAAACACTTGAGTAAATGAGGGATACAAAGTATATTGAAAGCATGAGCTTCCACACTGGTGTGGTAACTGAGTTAATTAAGCTTTGATCAGTATAAAAATGATGAAAATCATATGCCATGGCCGTCTCTTTCACCAGATTTCAACCCAACTGGCTGGCTATTTTTGCCACATTGGCCATGCAAATTACCGCAGGTGAGATAAATTACATTTGCTGAGAATCACTTGCCTCCAACTAAATTAATTAGAATTTTAAATAATTTTGGGACTTTGAAGTGAAAAATCTAAATTTCAGTACTTATTTTAATAAAAACATTTGGTCCTGTGTCATTGTAAATCAGGCAAATACACATGTGAACACCAACGTTTTAAATTTCAACTTATTTTCGAAGAAATTGTGAATCATGCAAGGATGAATCCTCTCTCCTTCCTCTCCTGTCTCCTTTTGAAAAATGTAAATGTAATCGAGGAGAGGAAACGTGGAAACAAATGTGCTTGATGAAATGAGACTCCCCTCCACAAGCTCGTCATCAGGCAAACTGTGTATAAAGTGGCTCAAACAGATTTTGCTAGTTGTACCAGACATTTTCTAGACTAAAAGTGGGCGTTTTAAAACGCGTGGGTACTTTTCTCCTCTGAGAAAAAAACCTGTTGATTCAAAGGAGGTGTGGCGGATTACAAAAAAAAACTCTTCCTGGTAGGACTCTGGAAGGATATACGTAAGAATTCTCAGCCGGGAGAGGCTATCGAGGAGAAGTGCAAACTCCTCTGTTCACCTCTTAACAAAATGATGTTCTCCTACCAATGGTAACGACATATCGGTTTCCTTCCGGGTCAGGAGGGGAGGAGGACGGAGGAGTCGAGGAGAGGATGGATTTATGCCCAATGGAGAATCTCCCTATATCTATGCTGGTCCTCATCCTCTACACGGTTTAAACTAAGATATTACACATATGTATACAGTGTGAGAAGCCTTGTGAAAATGCTGCAAGTAATCCTGTAATTATATTTTCAGCATGACTTGCAACATGTTGTGTACTTGTATGTTGATGATGCTATTGATGTATTGCACTTTGTTGTCCCCATAACGGTCTTGTAGGAAGCAGTGACAGTCCTATGAATGTGAAATGTGTCTTTACAATGCTGTCAACGTCATCATAATTACAGAGCATCGCGGTACTGCTCACATTCAGAATGAGAGCTAGAGAGACTGTTTAGGGTTTACTGTGTTCCCATGTTTCCATGCAACATGGGTTGCAGGCACTTTTTGGCTATATCAAGGCAGCCTCAAATATCACAAATGAAAGATTAAGATTTCAAAGTGTTGTGATGAATAATTAAGTGTGCTCATTCACACTGGCACAGGGTCCCCCAGTCACCGCGGAAGGGGGGGGGGAACAGAAAGACAATCACGAAGAGCCTTCTGATTCATCTTGGCGTTTGCCTCCAAAGCAATCCCAGGAAGTGAAGTAATGATGAGATCTCCCTCTCTGGGAATTCTTCTGAAGAGGATGAAGTTCCGCCAGAGAGATCTTCAAAGAGATGAATCAGTGTCATGGGGAATTCATCATTTTTGCACAGCTGTCACCCATTGAACTTGGAGGACTTGGCAAACTCTCAGAGATTAGGGTCACACAATGTAACACAATGCATGACACCTAACTAACGTACAGCTTCCGAACTGCAGAGCAAATCAGCACTCCCCCACTCATCACTACTACACATAATGGCAAACCTACAGAGGTCGTCCATTTTTCCTAACTATCTTTACAGGTGTTAAATGTTCAGATTGACTAGAGGCATTTATAAAACAGACCCACTCAACTGTAAATTGTTTTGCACCATACAGTATTGTACCGTGTAGTTCACCATATTTTGCCATATGCTGTCCCATTCTCCAGCCCTGTTTGTCCGTTGTTACTGAAACCCTGTGGGTTTACAACAACTGAGGCGTAGGAAATTATGAAATGATGATTTGTGTAATTAATCCACTGGGAGAAAGCTTTTTTAGTTATTTGTTGAATTATATATGTATGCTAAATGACTAAGCGCAGATAGGGCTATCCAAGAGAACACTCAGGATGTTATCTTGTCTGGATTTGTGAGATACCATGTTTCTCACAAATAGATACCATGTTTCTCTGGATCTCAGTGACCACATCTTAATGAAATCTTATCGTAGACCCTTTTACATACTGTACCTCCACAGGGGTGAAAGTGAAAAAAGTGAAGCTGTTTGGCAATCATCAGTAACAGTAAAAATGATGTACATCCATGGAAAGACAAAATTACAAACATGGCAATCCCTATGTGAGAATGCTGTTCATCGACTACAGCTCGGCATTCAACACCATAGTAGTCTCCAATCTCGTCATCAAGCTCGAGACCCTGGGCCTCGACCCCGCCCTGTGCAACTGGGTACTGGACTTCCTGACGGGCCGCCCCCAGGTGGTGAGGGTAGGCAACAACATCTCCTCCCCACTGATCCTCAACACTGGGGCCCCACAAGGGTGCGTTCTGAGCCCTCTCCTGTACTCCCTGTTCACCCGCGACTGCGTGGCCATGCACGCCTCCAACTCAATCATCAGGTTTGCGGACGACACAACAGTGGTAGGCTTGATTACCAACAACGACGAGATGGCCTACAGGGAGGAGGTGAGGGCCCTCGGAGTGTGGTGTCAGGAAAATAACCTCACACTCAACGTCAACAAAACTAAGGAGATGATTGTGGACTTCAGGAAACAGCAGAGGGAACACCCCCCTATCCACATCGATGGAACAGTAGTGGAGAGGCTAGCAAGTTTTAAGTTCCTCGGCATACACATCACAGACAAACTGAATTGGTCCACTCACACAGACAGCATCGTGAAGAAGGCGCAGCAGCGCCTCTTCAACCTCAGGAGGCTGAAGAAATTCGGCTTGTCACCAAAAGCACTCACAAACTTCTACAGTTGCACAATCGAGAGCATCCTGGCGGGCTGTATCACCGCCTGGTACGGCAACTGCTCCGCCCTCAACCGTAAGGCTCTCCGGAGGGTAGTGAGGTCTGCACAACTCATCACCGGGGGCAAACTACCTGCCCTCCAGGACACCTACACCACCCGATGTTACAGGAAGGCCATAAAGATCATCAAGGACATCAACCACCGAGCCACTGCCTGTTCACCCCGCTATCATCCAGAAGGCGAGGTCAGTACAGGTGCATCAAAGCTGGGACCGAGAGACTGAAAAACAGCTTCTATCTCAAGGCCATCAGACTGTTAAACAGCCACCACTAACATTGAGTGGCTGCTGCCAACACACTGACAATGACACTGACTCAACTCCAGCCACTTTAATAATGGGAATTGATGGGAAATGATGTAAATATATCACTAGCCACTTTAAACAATGCTACCTTATATAATGTTACTTACCCTACATTATTCATCTCACATGCATACGTATATACTGTACTCTATATCATTGACTGCATCCTTATGTAATACATGTATCACTAGCCACTTTAACTATGCCACTTTGTTTACATACTCATCTCATATGTATATACTGTACTCGATATCATCTACTGTATCTTGCCTATGCTGCTCTGTACCATCACTCATTCATATATCCTTATGTACATATTCTTTATCCCCTTACACTGTATATAAGACAGTAGTTTTGGAATTGTTAGTTAGATTACTTGTTGGTTATTACTGCATTGTCGGAACTAGAAGCACAAGCATTTCGCTACACTCGCATTAACATCTGCTAACCATGTGTATGTGACAAATAACATTTGATTTGATTTTAAATTGAATTACAATTCAGGTCGAGAGCTGCGGCTTCTGATGCGAAGTCTGTTTCATGGATTTTAGTGCAGAGCGATTAATCAAAATGTTGGTTATTTTTCATTTTTTAAACAACATCGGTTCAATTATTTTAATTGCATTTAGTTCGTTTTTTTGTCTGTGAGCTCAATGCGCAAATTGCACAATTTCTCTAAAGACAAATCAGATCCAGCCTGAACTGTCCGATGTCGAATGGAGTTGTAGTTTCCAACAGACCAATATTCTATACTGTACAACAATATAAAGACAACATCCAACAATTTCAAAGATTTTACTGAGTTACAGTTCATAGACAGAAATCAGTCAATAGAAATAAATTCATTATCACCCAATCTATAGATTTCACATGACCGGGCAGGGGTGCAGCCATGGAGCTAGGCCAACCACTGGGGAGCTAGGCCCAGCCAATCAGAATAATACAAAATAAAAAGAATGGTGAATCAAATCTGCACATTTTAGAGTGGCCTTTTATAGTCCCAAGCACAAGGTCCACCTGTGTAATGATCATGCTGTTTAATAAGCTTCTTGATATGCCACACCTGTCAGGTGGATGGATTATCTTGGCAAAGGAGAAATTCTCATTTACAGTGATATAAACTAATTTGTGCACACAATTGGAGAGAGAACCATTTTTTGTGCAGCTCATGAAAAATGAGACCAAGACTTTACATGTTGCATTTATATTTTTGCTCAGTATAAACAGTAGTAATTAACTACAATGACCATAATCCATTGTGAATCTACTTAGCCAATCTGTGTTTCTTTTACTCCTGCTACGGAAGAGAGAAGAATGTGCGATCTTGAGGTGATATAGAGCGCAGCTGTTGCTTAGCCAGGTATCTCTACCTGAAAATACACGATCAAAGTGATTGATAGTTGGTATTCAGCAGTCATAAAAGTATGCCTTATTTATTTTGAAGAACTACTAAAATAGTGATTTTGTCAGACAGGTTAGGCAGCAACTCTACAGAGATGAGAGGATGACTTGGAATGAAATAATAAAGTCATCAAATAAAACAAATGTAATATACACAACTGAATTATTTTATTAAAGTAATGTGCTTAAATGATGGTTAATAAGTGAAAAGCAGTAATGTGCAGTCACTACCATCATGGGACTTTTATGAATTGTTTTATTCTGTGTTGTTACAGCCTTCCACCCAAATAATAGAACATATACCAAACCGACCTCAAAAAGCAGTAATCGCTCAGCACTAATGCATGTGGAATCTGCTGGGCGGACCAAGGGAAATCACATCCAGGGTAAAAGGCCAGCTGACCACCTTTGATTGCAGTAAAAAGCAAAGGGGTTGTTTTTGACATGGCCCCTTCCATTACATATTCCCTCAGAATGTTGAGGCAAAGCAAGCTGGGAGTCTGGGGCTTCCTTAATGAGCCTAGTATTGCACACCACCTACCCTTATTTTTCCTCCTCTTATTGCTGTCTCCTAACTTTCTATTACCATCCCCCTCATCCTCCTTAATCTCACCCATGCTTCCCCCTCTGATATGTCAGGGATATAACTCCTTTTACACATCAAAGTCAAGAATTATACTGTTCCGTTAGCTCTCACGTCAATCAGTAATCAAACAGTTGATTAAAAATAATAGATTATAGTCCACAGTGGTCTAAAATAAATGCACCCTTAAATGAGCCACTTCAAATATTGCAGTGAGTTGGCCTATGTTGTGACAGTGTGAAGAAGGTGAATGATGAAGTCTGCCCCCCGAAATATTATCTTCAGAGCTTTGACAGCTCTTGCATTTCTCAGAGCACTTGCAAACACCTCATCAAAACGTGTGTACAGTCAACACTGTACATGGTGGTAAATGGGACAAGGCCACTTTGAGGATGTCATACCAACATACCACACACATAATATCTCAACTTGTGTTTCTAGGCTATTATGAAGATCAAAAAACGTCATAAACAATCGTGAATCTTCTTGGGCTGATCCCTCCGTTCAAGCTCCTCCAAGCTGTTATAAACATGATCCAGGATCATAAAATACTGCAATATGGAGAACCAACTGTGTGAAAATGTACCTCTGCATCAGAGGTAATCAATCAATCAGTTGATTGAGTGCTTCATGACAGTAATGCCATTGAAATGCCACTAACCAGGGTGGCCATTTTGCTGTTGTAAAATTCATGCCATGCCACTCCTGTCACCTGTGCTGAAGCTCCTCTTTATCTGTGTAGGACACATGTTTCAATTTTAAAGTTTTAATGTCAAGTGAAATGCCTTTCTTGCCAGCTCTAAACCTAACAATGCAGTAATCAATATCAATGTAGTATTGAAAATAACATAAGGTAGAACACCCAAGAAGTAAGTAAGCTACATGCAATTCCAATACAATATGTATAATGTGCAGAGATACTGGAGTGATGGAGAGCATTGTCCATATGTCCACCTGATGTCCTCTGTACACACAGCACATGTGACCGTCACAGACCTGCAGTTGGCTATTGAACATGAATGGGGGAGGCTTTCAACACACAAATCCCATTCTCTGAATCACAAAGCTACTGATAGCATCAGTCACTATTCCTGATGAAATAAGTCAATCAGTGAAACCACAGGCCATGTCACAACCAGCCAAAGACATGGTACACCAGGGGTGAGCTGTGTTTAGACCACAATGTGGCATCTGATTGGACGGTGGCTATTGAGCTCAGAGATGAGGGCGAAAGACTGACATGGGCTGCCATGTAGCCTGAGAGCACATTGATCCAGAGGCCTAGTGGCGGTTTGCTTGGTACATTGCCCTGGTACTGCCTGAGGAGGTCTAGATTCATAGTATATTTGAAAATACTCAAATAACCCCGATAGTTAACAAAAACATCCAACAGAAAGAGAGAGGGGGATATTGCCAATTTAAGCACTTCCTTGGACATACAGTACTCCCTTGTGTTGCTCTAAGGTGCCTTACAGATTGTTTGGTGTTGAATTAGTGAGAGATTAGTTAGGAAGCACTAATTAGTGTGCCCCTATAGCAAACTGATATGTAATCATCTACATTACCTACACCTCTACTCAATAAGTCATCAGCAGCAATAGCAGTCAATATGCACTGAGTTTAAAAAACATTAGGAATACCTGCTCTTTCCATGACATAGTTTGACTGACCGGGTGAATCCAGGTGAAAGCTATGATCCTTATTGATGTCACTAGTTAAATCCACTTCAATACGTGTAGATGAAGGGGAGGAGACCGGTTAAAAAACAATTTGTACGTTTTGAGACAATTGAGACATGGATTGTGTATGTACGCCATGCAGAGAGTGAATGGGCAAGATAACGTGTTTTTTTTACTCATTATTAGGAAGGTGTTCTTAATGTTTTGTACACTCAGTGTAAATTAGCTACTGTATGTGAATATGAGTGAGCTGCTACCAACCAAAAACCTCATAGGCATTATTTATCACAGGCATTATCTACAGTTGAAGTCGGAAGTTTACATACACCTTAACCAAATGCATTTAAACTCATTGTCTTTCACAATTCCTGATATTTAATCCTAGTCAAAATTCACTGTCTTAGGTCAGTTAGGATCACCATTTTATTTTAAGAATGTGAAATATCAGAATAATAGTAGAGAGAATTACTTATTTCAGCTTTTATTTCTTTCATCATATTCCCAGTGGGTAAGAAGTTTACATACACTCAATTAGTACTTGGTAGAATTGCCTTTAAAATGTTTAACTTCATATGGCTTGGGGGCAGTATTGAGAAGCTTGGATGAATAAGGTGCCCAGAGTAAACCGCCTGCTACTCAGGCCCAGAAGCTACGATATGCATATTATTAGTACATTTGGATAGAAAACACTCTGAAATTTCGAAAACTGTTTGACTGATGTCTGTGAGTAACACATAACTCATATGGCAGGCAAGAACCTGAGAAACATTCCAACCAGGAAGTGGGAAATCTGAGGTTTGTAGTTTTTCATCTCTTTGCCTATCCAAGATACAGTGTAAAATTGGTCTGTTTGCACTTCCTACGGCTTCTACTAGATGTCAATAGTCTTTAGAACCTGGTTTGAGGCTTCTACTGTGAAGGAGGAGAGAATGAGAGCTGATTGAGTAAGAGGTCTGCCAGAAGGCCATGAGTGTTATGGCTGTCGTCGTAATGAGACCAAGGTGCCACGTGGTGGACGTACATAGTGAATTTATTAAATTAACACCAAAAAAACAAGAAAGATAAACGACACGTAAAGTAATGTAGCACTAAACCAGCAACTAACAAAAAGAAGATCCCACAACAGAAAGTGGGAAAAAGGGCTGCCTAAGTATGATCCCCAATCAGAGACAACGATAGACAGCTGCCTCTGATTGGGAACCATACTCAGCCAAAAACAAATAAATAGACAACATAGAAGGCCCACCCCAAATCACACCCTGACCTAACCAAATAGAGAAATAAAATGGCTCTCTAAGGTCAGGGCGTGACAATGAGCTCATTCAGGCACGCTCCCGTGAGAGGTAGCTGCGTTCCATTGCATTTCTCAAGACAAAGGAATTCTCCGGTTGCAACATTATTGAAGATTTATGTTAAAAACATCCTAAAGATTGATTATATACATCATTTGACATGTTTCTACGAACTGTAATGTAATTTTTTTACTTTTCGGCTGGCCTGCACTTTGTGTATTTATTGAACAAAACAAACATTTATTGTGAAACTGGGATTCCTGGGAGTGCATTCTGATGAAGATCATCAAAGGTAAGTTAATATTTATAATGCTATTTCTGACTTCTGTTGACTCCACAACATGGCGGATATCTGTATGGCTTGTTTTGGTCTCTGAGCGCTGTACTCAGATTATAGCATGGTGTGCTTTTTCGGTAAAGCTTTTTTGAAATCTGACACAGCGGTTGCATTAAGGAGAAGTTTATCTAAAGTTACATGCATAATTTCTATCAATGTTTAGGATGAGTATTTATGTAAATTGATGTGGCTTTTGGAAGCAAAACATTACTGAACGTAACGCGCCAATGTAAACTGAGATGTTTTGATATAAATGTTAGTGATTAATTTGATCTATATTTCTGCTTTTTGTGACTCATTTCTTTGGCTGGAAAAATGGCTGTGTTTTTCTGTGACTAGTTACTGACTTAACATAATCAGATGGTGTGCTTTTGTCGTAAAGCCTTTTTGAAATCGGACACTGTGGTGGGATTAACAACAAGTTTATCTTTAAAATGGTGTAAAATACTTGTATGTTTGAGATATTTTAATTATGAGATTTCTGTTTGAATTTGGAGCCCTGCACTTTCACTGGCTGTTGTCATATCGATCCTGTTAACGGGATCTCAGCCGTAAGAAGTTAACTTGGGTCAAACATTTCAGGTAGCCTTCCACAAGCTTCCCACAATAAGTGTTGGCCCATTCCTCCTGACAGAGCTGGTGTAACTGAGTCAAATGTGTAGGCCTCCTTGCTCGCACACACATTTTTAGTTCTGCCCACAAATTTTCTATGGGATTGAGGTCAGGGCTTTGTGATGACCACTCCAATACTTTGACTTTGTTGTCCTTAAGCCATTTTGCCACAACTTTGGAAGTATGCTTGGGGTCATTGTCCATTTGGAAGACCCATTTGCGACCAAGCTTTAACTTCCTGACTCATGTTTTGAGATGTTGCTTCAATATATCCACATCATTTTCCTCCTCATGATGCAATCTATTTTCTAAAGTGCACCAGTCCCTGCTGTAGCAAAGCACCCCCACAACATGATGCGGCCACGCCCAGGTTTCATGATGCAAGCATCCCCCTTTATCCTCCAAACATAACGATGGTCATTATGGCCAAACAGTTCTATTTCTGTTTCTTCAGACCAGAGGACATTCCTACAAAAAGTACGATCTTTGTCTCCATGTGCAGTTACAAACCGTAGTCTGGCTTTTTTATAGCAGTTTTGGAGCAGTGGCTTCTTCCTTGCTGAGCAGCCTATCAGGTTATGTCGATATAGGACTCGTTTTACTGTGGATATATATACTTTTGTACCTGTTTCCGCCAGCATCTTCACAAGGTCCTTTGTTGTTGTTCTGTGATTGATTTGCAATTTTCGCACCAAAGTACATTCATCTCTAGGAGACAGAACGTGTCTCCTTCCTGAGTGGTATGATGGATGCGTGGTCCCATGGTGTTTATACTTGTGTACTATTGTTTGCACAGATGAACATGGTATCTTCTGGCGTTTGGAAATTGTTCCCAAGGATGAAGCAGACTTGTGGAGGTCCACAAATTTTTTCTGAGATCTGATTTCTTTTGATCTTCCCATGATGTCAAGCAGAGGCACTGAGTTTGAAGGTAGTCTTTGAAAAACCTCCACAGGTGCACCCCCAATTGACTCAAATTATGTAAATTAGCCGATCAGAAGCTTCTCAAGCCATGACATAATTTTCTGGAATTTCCAAGGCTGTTTAAAGGCACAGTCAACTTAGTGTATGTGAACTTCTGAATCACTGGAATTGTGATAAAGTGAATTAAACTTAATCTGTGATAAATTAAATAATCTGTCTGTAAACAATTGTTGGAAGAATTACTTGTGTCATGCACAAAGTAGATGTCCTAACCGACTTGCCAAAACTATTGTTTATGTGTATGTAAACTTCCGACTTCAACTGTATAAGTACAGTTTGATAATACTGTGGCAATGACACCTAAACAATGTCGAGTAGCTGGGAGTCTCAGTCTACAAGGTGGCACAGCAGGGGGACATGTTGCTGGAAAACTCTCTTTCCCCAGCCACTCGCTGTATGGCCATGATCTGGCTTAAGATACAATAGCTTAATTTCCCCCGGGGTTGCTATTACTGAGGACTCAACATGGCATATGTTATACATATAGCCCAGAATCACACCATTGTGCATAATGGGTCTGAGTGCTTAGCAACATGCTCAGCACTACATTAATGTATAGACAGCAGGCCGATGTCTGAAGTTATTTTGGTAAAGGTGAGAGATCTATTGTAAGATATATTTTTCGTTCTCCAGATGATTTAAAATAGTTAGCTTCACAGTGGCATTAACATTGAGTATGGGCAGACATTCATTCTGACCTGATCTGGTGTGAGGGAGTCGCTTGGCCTGTACAAACACTGCAAATGTGTTAGCCATGGTTGGTTTTTAACCCTCCACACAGAAACAGACACACACTCCTCTCCGTTTGGGTCACATATTATCTTTGAATGCCAGAGACCAACGCAAAGGGACTTGTCAATCTTCCTATATATTTTTCTCTTCTCTCTTTCATCTGTATTTCTCTCTGGTTTTATTGAGGTGCCAGTCATCCAGGACAGGATGACATTGCTCAGCTGGATATGTTAATAAAACCAGGGTCTGTGGACTCAAGGGAATCTGCCTCTGATCGCAGTTCAATAACCCCACCATACACTCCACCTGGCTGTCAATGCAGAGGGGAGAGTGGAGAGAGGAGAAGGGAGAGTGCACAGAGAATAGTGCTGAAGAGAGAAGAAATGGTGCATAGGGGAGAGGAGCAGGGACAGATAGTAAGCAGAAAGTAGAAGGGAGAGGAGAGGGGGTATAGGGGGAAGGGGAGGGGAGAGGAGAAAGAAGGGAGAGGGGAGCAAGGAGATGGGTGAGTGAGTGAAGAGAGGTTTTGACTGAAAGGATGGGGGTGGGGTTACGAACCACATCTTGAACAATTCATCAATCAGGGGCATGTGAGAAATGCAGAAGTGTTCACAATATGTAACATTTTATGCCTTCCAGAAACCTCCTGTGAACCTACTAGTAATCACCAAGGTCTGCAACAGGCAGCCCATGATCAGTGGGTAGAGTGGAAAACACGTCCACGCACGCACGCACGAACACACACACAAACAGCTCGCGTGGGTTAGTGTGATACTGTATTACTAAGAATGCACTCCTCCATCGTCTCCAGACGCACTCGCACGGCGTGCTAGCTTCCCCAAAATTCCCGTTCCACTATAAGCACTGCCTCCCTCTCTTGCATTGGCTAGCACGTATAGGCATGCACTCACCACTCACCCTTGGTAAATGGGTTAGGGATTAAAAAATGAATCCACTGAGAACTTTAGTGTGGCAGAGTGTTGCATCGCATGTGCCAATGCAAAAAAAATGAGATAGCATTGGGTATCACGCGAGCTCAAGCTTCAATGAATGCGACCAAAGATTCCGCAAACTCGCGCCAGTCCCCATCCCCCACTCTCAACACCCCATCCACCTCAGGTGCACCAGAAATAAATGCACATATAACAAATCCATAGTACGCACTGCATATCCCACACTACATGTATTGGCAAGGTTGAATATAACCTACTGGCTTTTCTTTTTGTAATCAAACAAGTGTTCCTGCAAAACCCTATATAAAATAATTTCCCCACTCCTAATCTCCATGCAACAAGTTCTGTGCAGAAATGGAACCCTTTCTCTCCAAACTTAATGTGTGAAAAAAAAATATTTAGATCAAAGTGTTTCCGAGCAAGTTACGTCTGTATAATTCAAACCGAAAAGCGCACACACATTGCATACACATACACTGCTCTCAGGTCCGATTAATTGGATACGATTGGCTGGTGCATACCTGAGTCCGTGTAGCGTGGTCTGGCGAGGTCCCGGAAATGGTAAATGAAATCCAGACAGTTTTCGTTCTGTACTTCCCCTTTAGAGCACAGATCAGACAGTAGTTCTAGTGCTTTTTGACAAATCTCGTCCTCTCTGTCGCCAGGCATTTCCCACCAGCATCCTTCTGAATGGAGGGGCTCCTATGGCACCACCACACCACCCCGCCCACCAGAGAGTCGACTAGCCCCCGCAGAATCACACTAATCCTCCCGGCAGAGAGTCAACTAAAGCCCCAGTAGCAGCGCACCACTCCACCCGAAGCGGAGTCACCAACACCCAGCAGCTCAGCACCACTCTGGCTGTCTGAAAAACCAACCAGGGTAGCAGAGGAGGAACAGGTAAGTATAGTAGGTCAAAAAACCATCATATTCCTTTGTTTCTTTCCAGATGTCGGGCATCCCTTTTCGAGTGTGTAGTATTCAATTGTGGGAGTTTTCCCATCAAAGTAGCCTACCGTAAAATTTAGCCACAGGTTGAATGTCCGACCACTCACAGGAGGCTATGAGGCGCCGTGCGCTATCCACACTCAATTGGTGCTGAAAAAGTGCATGCGCCCTCTCGATGCGTGAATGACCGGCGCCGCGCAGCCAGTCGCTCAATTCACCATCAACGCAATGAGCGAGCGCGATCCCGACTCTCCGCGGTTCAAAGCGCTCCGCTTATTAACTGCGCCGCCAACACTAAACCCCCAATGCTCTCTTTGCGCCGAGACCCCTGGGCTGGCATCCAAATGCACGTCAAGAGTGACGCCCAACTGGCTTTCCATACAACTGGCCCTGAGAACGAACTAATTAGTGGTGTTGACTGTGCACGCTGTTAATTATTAAGTGCATGTTTTCTGCTACTGCGTTAATTCATATTGTTTTTCTCAGTTATATTCTATACTGTTCTGTTTATCGCTTTAGCCAGGTAGGACTGTTGTTCTACCTATTTATCTTGGGATATACAGTATGCCAATGCCATTAAGGGCTGCATGGTGAGGCTGGTTGATAACTAATTATATTATAGATTTGCACAATTGATGAGTATGCACCTCTTTAATTGTGCAGTCAATTTAATAATTTCTCAATCCATTTCAGTGATTGACAAGCACTGTATTAACCGTGTGGAAATGTGTGTTTGTATGAGTGCACGTGTGTGTGCAAGCATGTACAGTATATGTATGATATATAGATTTAAAGATGGAACTATAAGGGAATTGAGGTGTATGTAATACATTCCTGTCCAACCCTTGTCCAGACAGTTTTGTAAAGATGAATGAAAACAGCCTGTGCACCAAATAGTTATTTAAGCAGCACAATGGAGCTAAAGCTACCAGCCCCATAGAGCCTTATACAGGAGTCGAATCAGACTCCATAATGAATGAGACAAACCCTTTCCATGCTGGAGGGTATGGTTACCTCATAAAGAGCAACACCATCGGATACATGTTAATATTGTTTTTGTCGCTTTGGTACTATTTTCACTGAAGAATTTTTCACTTAACACTTAACAATCCAAAATAATGTTTAATGTGAAATATAATGAGTACATTGGTTTAATCACCAAAACACAACATAATAATATCTTCTCAATGTCGTTATTTTAACAACCAGTTCATCCAACAGCAAAACTTTTAAGATAAATTGCCCTTTGGATGTAATATGCTACAGGCAAACCATCACACTTCCCCCACCATGCTTCACCGTTGATATGAGGTTCTTACTGTGGAATGCAGTGTTTAGTTTTCGCCAGACATAATGGGATACTGTCATGGCTTCTAGGAGTAGTGGGTGGAGGAGTCAGGTGCAGAGAGCAGGGTAGTTCAAAACGTGGATCTTTATTCCAAGACAGAGTAACGGTCAAACACAAGGGCGCATAAATACCCAGTCCAACAAACAGGACGAAACTGTCCGGAAAAACGGTATCCACAATAATCCACACACCATGAACAGAAAAACAAGCCTTCACAAAAGCCTATCGGCCTATCGGGTTTAAATAGCCCAAAACAAAACCCAAACAAGAAACAGGTGACACTAATCAGACAAAACTAACTGAAACAGAAAAGGGGATCGGTGGCAGCTAGTAGGCCGGCGAAGACGACCGCCGAGTGCCGCCCGAACAGGAAGAGGCACCATCTTCGGCGGGATTCGTGACAGATACTCTGTACTCTGTATACTCTCATTGGCTGGTCCTTGCTACATATTCTAGTCCAAAATGCTGACTCAAGTTTGCCAATAAAGCACCTTGATGATCATCAAGACACTTGGAAGAATGTTCTATGGACAGATGAGTCAAAAGTATAACTTTTTGGACGACATGGGTAATGCAATTTTAAACCAAACGTTTAAGTGGTCAACAATTAAGAGCAGTCGGAGTAAGTAATAGTAAATTAATTTTAACAAAAGAGAATATGAACATATCAAAAGTAATGTGATCACTGCATTGTAAAAATCCATTACTTTCTATTAACATGTATTGGAGCGTCAAACATGTATTTCTAAGTGAACAAGTAACTGTATGATTTTGTGTATTGTACTTTGTCAATTGAAATTTTGCTTAGAGTTTTGAAACAACTGCCTTTTTGAGGATCTATTTTGACTTTTGTACAAAGAGTGAAAATGGCACCAAAGGGCAAAAAAATGTATGTAATAGGCATCTAGTGAAATCATAGGCGTCTTTGTTTCATATAATTCATTTGAAGAGGAACCAAGGTTTGGTTATTCCCATGATCCAAGTGTATTTCAATGGAACATTGTCATATGCAGTGCATTCGGAAAGTACTCAGACCCTTTGACTTTTTCAACATTTTGTTACAGCCTTATTTTCAAATGTATGACGTTGTTTTTTCCCCTCATCAATCTACATACAATACCACATACAATAAGTCAGGAACCAAAACACACAGTCAGTTAGGAAAGCAAAGGATAGCTTTTTCAAACAGAAATTTGCATCCTGCAGCACCAATTCCAAAATGTTTTGGGAGACTGTAAAGTCCATTGAGAATAAGAGTACCTCCTCCCAGCTGCCCACTACACCGAGACTAGGAAACAGTGTCACCACTGATAAATCCACAATAATCGAGAATTTCAATAAGCATTTCTCTACGGCTGGTCGTGCTTTCCACCTGGCTACCACAACCCCGGCCAACAGCTCTGCACCCCGTGCAGGAACTGGCCCAAGCCCGCACCCCCCCCCCCCCCCTCCCCTCCACCCGCTTCTCCTTCACCAAAAATAACTATCAGGTATGTCCGTCATCAGAACAGACTGAATGATCAGAGGCTCTAATCATAGCCTACATCAGAACAGACTGAATGATCAGAGGCTCTAATCCTAGTCTACATCAGAACAGACTGAATGATCAGAGGCTCTAATCATAGTCTACATCATAACAGACTGAATGATCAGAGGCTCTAATCCTAGTCTACATCAGAACAGACTGAATGATCAGAGGCTCTAATCATAGTCTACATCATAACAGACTGAATGATCAGAGGGTCCAATCATAGTCTACATCAGAACAGACTGAATGATCAGGGGGTCAATTCATAGCCTGTATGAAGTTCAATCAGTGAGACACATGATCAGAGCCTTCCATCTCTGTGTATCCACACTAACTGCAGTATCACTATTGAGAAAACAATATGTTCATCCTTCAATTATGATTATTTTGGCCCCTCGTTTGCCGGGTAGGATATATCATGAAGGTATAAGCTTTGCAAATATGGTGACATTTGAATTGTTTTTCACACACACACACACACACACACACACACACGCACACATGCACACACACACACCCCACACAGACAGACACACACAAACATACACCCAACCCACACACACATACCACACCCACCCCGCAAACATGTACACGTGCACACTCACACTCACACTCACACCCCACTCCCCCACACACACAGAATATATATACAAATTTAAGGGAGTATAGGAGAGATGAGTGAGCCTTCATGTGCTTTCTGCCTGCTCTCGAATAAGAGCACAGATTCCAGCAGTGTTCATGCCATCAAAGACATGCACGACTCACAGTGAACTGTAACCAGTTTGTGTTCGCACTCCCGCTTTTGCCCTCCTCCGCTTCTCCAATGGCTGTGCTTTCCTGCATTCAATAAAGAACAGTTTTATCCTACAATGCATACTTATCACACAACAACAGCAGAGAACTGTACACCGGTTACCGCAGTCGTTTTGTTAAAAGCACATCATTTGTATACCATTTTTTATTTCTCATACAAGTATTTTTCGTTGTCAGAACTCCACCATCCCCCATTGAAGGAGGGGAGAAAGCTGAAGAGAGAAGTGGGTGGTGGCAATGGTGCTGTGTGTATGTGTGTGTGTTGGTGTGTGTTAATTGTGAGACATTCTTTCTGCACAGCCTCAAGTCAGCTTTCTTGGTGTCCATGGCAACTAAGAGACACTAGGGCCTCTCTGTGAATCTCTGTCTGTCTCTTCTATAGTGTCTTTCTCACTCTCTCTTCCTCTCTCTTTTTCACAGAAAATATGTGTATGTGCATCTGTCTATTACAGTAAGCTACTTATCCTCCTTTATTGTTCAGCCAATATGATGGTTGGGTTTAGGGAAATGAGGTAGCTCAAGTGGGGAATTACCCTCCCACTCCCACTCCTCTTCCCACTCTACTTTCTGTTTTCCCTCCTCTCATCAACCTCTTCTCCCTTCCATCTTCCATTACCCTCTCTTCCTCCTCCTCCTCCTCCTCCTCCTCCTCCTCCTCCTCTTTTCCTCTACAGCATATTCTGCACCCATACTCCCATATCTCCCTCCTCTCTATATCTACCCGGCCTCCTCTCTCTTCCTCTTTACTCTATCTATCCCTCTGCACCTTCTCCCATCATCCCTCCAGCTTTTCTAAGGCTCAATCATCCACATTGTCTCCTTTTTCTTCTCATCAACACTTTCCTATCCATAATCCCATCTGTATCCATATCTCTATTTCTCTATCTCAATCTCCACCCCTCTCTCTCTCCTGCTCCAGTAATGGCAGTGTGTTACAGTCTGTAGCTGAGAAGCAGCTCAATGGGGCAGAGCATCACAGTGATAAAAGGCTGGTGGAATGCACCCGCAGAGCCTTACCGCACGCAAGCAAGCACACACACACACACACACACACACCACACCACACCACACCACACCACACCACACACACGAACCATACCCATTACAGAGCCCCTGGGCACACACAGCCTGCATCCTCATCGCCGCTTCACCCCAACCCTTAACCCCCTTCAGCCCACCCCAGCAATGGGGAAGGTATGAGAAATGGAGTAATAGAGGAGAAAACCCTCAAACCCACATACATACTGTAGTCACTCAGAGGCTGTGAGATACCCCTGCTCGGCTGATAGAGGGAGTTTCTATTTTAAGAGAACATTTAACTCTGGGCACTGGAAGCATATGGCTCCAGCCAATATAGAAAGTGATGATCTAAGCTGTAATCATATGAGGGGAAACCAAGAAGACATTATAAAAAGCTCAGCCTACTTGATCAATTATATACATGTACAGATTGTGCAGTTCAATGGGTGTTTGTTTATTAAAACAAAGCATATGGCATGATCAATTCAAAACTAATCAGTGCCACAATACAACCAGGATATATGGCTCTTTCTGGAGTGTTTTGACCCTGTGTTTTGATTATTGTAACATTAATCCAATAGACTGGCTCCCCAGGCCCATCTCTAAACACTTTCTGATTGATTCTGCTGTGATGGCGATGTTCTGTAATGAGTGCTTGATATTGTTTTATGGATCTCTCTCTTTTTCTCTAGTTTTTTTGGCTCTCTCTCCTTTTCTATTTCCTTCTCTCGTATCCTGTGGGCCTGTGGTGTATAGGGTTTAAGCACTATTGAGCACTATAACCGTTTCAAGGTGTGTTATGCTAGGAAGCTAGGCTGTATTGTGCCTCTGGCTCTTTCCTACTGCAGTTGGTGTGTATGGTTTTAAGTGTTCAATCTTAAATACTCTGATGCATCATTGCATCAAATAAACATAAGAGACCAAAAATAAAGTTGATGACAAATATCCCTTTGATGTAACCCATATGCAAATTGCAGAAAGAGGATAATTATACATTTTTTAAAAATCCCTCCAAATACAAAGTTATTCCAAAATGGCTGTACTGTTCTGTGCAGTACACAATTAAGCCATCACTGTCAGAAGGTAGGACAGAGTGAGGGGATTCTGAAATGTCAAATGGAGAAATTGAAATGTTTTGGATGGCAGTGACTAAGAGACGCATCTCTGGATGCCGTGAAAAGGTGTCGCTGTCAGAGCCTGACTAGGCTTTCCTCTTCTCTTTCAGTCTAAAAAAGAGAGGATGGATTATAAGCCTCTCATTGGCGGAGGGTCTATCTGCAGCAGGCAGGGAGGAGAGAGGGGGAGGGGGATGAGTGAGGTGAGAGAGAGAAGGTTCTGCATCTCATCACTCAAATGATTCATTACTGTTTATTGGGAGCAGAAGAGCACAAGCGGTGCCCAAGCCTCTTAACGCCATGTCTTAAAACAAAGGCTGGTGTTAC
Source organism: Oncorhynchus kisutch (assembly GCF_002021735.2). Taxonomy (NCBI): domain Eukaryota; kingdom Metazoa; phylum Chordata; class Actinopteri; order Salmoniformes; family Salmonidae; genus Oncorhynchus; species Oncorhynchus kisutch. The sequence goes on from NC_034176.2 coordinate 69,638,226, forward strand.
ACAACCACCAGGTTCTCTATCACAATAATTATATGTGAAGAAGAATTCCACAGGTAACCTGTTCTGCTTAGTCAAGGACCACTTATCTGGCAGCAAGGAGTCAGTAACCATTGACCACAGCTGGTCATGACCATGTCCATGCTCAGAGCCCACTGGCTAGATGCATTATGGTAATCTCGCCACAGCCCCCTTGCCTGATTAACTAGGGAGATGAGACCTTCACCTGGCAGTGCCAGTGCCGTAATTGCAGTTAATTTGAGTGATTTGCTCCCAATCACCATTCAGAGTATCTGGCCGACATCGCACCTGTTTATCTCCCAAGCTCAGAATGGAAAATTATACAAATATAGTCTACCATTGATTCCTGCTGGTCTCAGAGCCTTCACTCTATGCCACATGCATAGGGCCAGTGTGCAAACATCTGTTATCAGTTACATTGATAAAGGACTAAGACACAGTAGGCTTCAGGACAGAGAGATTAAAGTAGATGTCACGTGTCAAAATTTTGATTGATGACCCTATGTGAACCTATGTGAACTCTATGTGAACCCTATGTAGTGATGACGTGTGCATGTCTTCTGGTCAGGCAAGCCTGGTTAGGTGGGGGCTATGGGGTGAGTAAGGGTCCATTTGACAGGCCGTTAATGATTGATGACCCAAGCCTGATAGGCAAGCCTGGTTAGGTGGGGGCTATGGGGTGAGTAAGGGTCCATTTGACAGGCCGTTAATGATTGATGACCCAAGCCTGATTTATGACCCTATGTAATGATTTATGACCCTATGTCATGTAGAAGGGTGCATGCCCAGGGGTGTTGTTGGGGTTGAGTAAGTGACCATGTGTCAGGTCAACCTGTTACTGTTTCTCACGGTTTGGGTTGGTTAATGCCCCTTATAAAGCGCCTGAACAATACCTGTTTAAGACTGTACATGATAACCCCCCTGAATATTAAACAAAAATGACACCTATGCCAATTTTAGGGATGTTATGCTCGGCTTGTCATGAACCCAGTGACCAAAGCCTTGAAGAAGTTCTGTGTGAAGCTCCAGAATGTTTTAAAGGATTTTTGGGTACGAGTGAGGGCCACATGTCTTACATATTCCACCCGGAGGATTCTACGGTAAAGATATTCACAGACCGTGGACCCAAACCCCTTTATCCTGCAAAACCTGGGAGTTTTCCCCCGGCTCTGGGGATGAGAGAATGGCTAAACATCAGGCTGGCTCTTTGTAAAATTGAACAGGTCCTAAGTGTTACAAATGTGCCAGGATATGCGTTGGAAGAACAGGTCTGCGGCCGCAGTGATCTCAAGGCTCTAAGAATTGCTTCAATGGACTATAGCCCTGACAACAAAGTGACAATTTTAGCCTGTGACCTTTATGATAAGTATAATGCTACAAAGTCTGTCAATTCTCCTGTAGCTTCCAGAGCACGCAAACATGTAAACTTTTTTATTCCTGTGTTTAGTTTTAAATGGGTGGATTATCCAATTTTCATAACACTTATGAATAAGCTGGACATTCTCTTCCAAAATGGGGAACAGTTAAAGCGCTGGGCGAGGCTTTCCTTGAGACAGAGTCAAGACCAAAAGGCCCGACGGAGGATCTACCCCTGGAGTGAAAACTTACCAAGTGTTGATGGACCTAGCAAGAGAGCCTTGCCTTTTGAGGGTGAACTCGACACGGACAATGGCGGTTGGTTGCATAAGCTCCCAGGATCTGTAAGAAAGGCATCGTAAAATACCTTAAGAATGTAAGGATATAAAATGTATGTACTAAATATTTTGAATGAAATAAATGGTTTTAAAATCAGAATCTCACCACGTTATGAACTCTCGCGTTTGTTCACTCTTAGCGCAGTCTGTCCCTGAGAAAAAACTTGCGGAAAAAGCCATGTGCGCGCGTATGTGCGTGAGGGAGTTTTCTGTAGTGGCTGTGTGTGTGTGTGTGTGTGTGTGTGTGTGTGTGTGTGTGTTTCAAAAACAGAAAAAGGGGGGGCGGGTTGTTTGTTAAAAAAATACCCTTGCATGCCTGGTGGGTCGTTTGAAACCAAGGTTTACACTAGCCTGCAAAACAGATGCCTACCCCCCAACAATAATATTGTGTCTTACGACTCCTAATCTTAAAGGCCTTTCATAAAACAATTTTTTTAGGTGGGCTAAAAAGTCATTCATCCCAGCGATGTCGAGACCAACCCACCCCCATGCATCTAGGTGCTAGCACCCCGGAGATTTTAGAAGATCCAAAAGGATCCTAATGTTTAGACACACCCAATACCATGTGTTTGAAATGTGTCAAATATACCATGGGCGGGGGTATAGCCCGAAAAAAACGACAAACCCCAAATGCTATGTAAAAAATCATTCAGGGGTTTTTCTCTAGGTCGTAGGGTACAAAAGCGCTAGAAACCATGGGCAATGTTAGCAGCGTTTTAGTTCCGATGCAAACAGCACCTCCAGAAACTCCAAGAATCGTTATCGGACTGAAGCGTTAAAAAAGATAATCGGGGAAAACAGTCTAATGGATCTATCGCAAGGTGAGTTCTTGAAATAAATCTTTATTAGATTTGGTTGTTGTGGGGAATTGTTTGAAAAGCGTGGGATGTTATAGAAATATTAAACAATCATTAGGATCAGTATGCTTACTGTATAACAAGGCAATATTAGCTAAAGTGATTATAGCTTTAATATTGTCGAATGTTTTATAGATTCTGAAGCATTCACGCAGATACTCCGAGGTATAACTGAGCTCGAACCATCCAATGGGGCTCCGAAACAAAGTGCAGACAAACAAACGCCTGCCCTGAATTGTCAACGTAAGTAAGCTCCAAGAATTCCATACATAAAAATATTTATACCTTAAAAACAAAAAGTGTGGGCATCTTATATTAAAAGTTATTTTATATGTTTACAGAGGACCTAAAGCCTAGAAGGTTAAACGAGGCCCTATGGAGCCTGAACGGTTTCTGCGAAGCATATGACTACGAGACAATTCTGCCCTACTCCCAGGATGTATTTACACAAAAGCAGCGAACAGAGACTTTAAACGGCAGGTCAACTCCCCTTGGCCAGGACAACATTGTCCCCCATATTTCTAAACACCAAAGGATAATTAGTGCTCAGATCCACAGTTCCGCTTCACCCGAACAATTCTACTTGGCCGATATTCACGAGACGTCGTTCCAAGGACTAGGTATGAATCAATTATATATTATTATTTATATATATTATTATTTTAATATTTATATATTTTTTTTATGCCGGAATATGTTAAAACAAGGCCTAATGCTGTTTTTTTTTTGTTTTGTTTTTTTTGTGTTTTTTTCAGGCTCACCATCTACCGAACCTGCAGATGCTGTAATACAGGTTGAACAAAGACATCAGCCCCTGGTTTCAGAGCTTCTTCAGAACAGCCCTCGTCAAAAAAGCCGAGGTATGTAATTAATGTATTGTTAATATATAGGCTTATATCTGAAATGTATTTGGCATTTTTAACATATTTTAGGGTTAATAACCTATTTTTGTATGTATTATTTTTATTTCAGACTCCTCACCGGCTTATAAACACAACGCACAAACATCGGAGGATGCCCAGACAAGCATCCCCGAGGAGGCTCCAAAGACACCAGTCAAGAAAACAGCGAAACCTGATGATGTCAAAGATTTAAATGACATTTCTGAGGTAGACGATTTGATGTTCTGTGAAGCTGCCAACCTTCTTGAATCGGCCAATTCTGTGGGGGAAACAGCAGATTCTGAAATAGACCAAGAACGTTTTTTCAAAGCGTTTACCCTGGGTTTAAAATCACGAAAGGCTCTACTCCAGAGGCGCATGTGTATTCTACTCGAGCATCAATACAATCAGGATGTGTCATTCTGGCGTAGCGAGCTACCCCGTATGTTAAAAAACATTAGGGCTAAAACAAGCAAATACCGCCGTTAAAAAACACACATGTAAACACACACACACACACACACATCCTTAATTAGACAGATGGCGCCCCCTATAGACCAAAGTGAGACAATTGAAACCCTCTTAGCCAGGATCCCTACAGAGCTCCAAGATATAGTTAACCATATGAATGATTCGGGGGTAATTGACATAATGACAATAGATGAAAATCTATTATCCCAGATTCCCTCCGAACTCATAGACATTATTACACGTATGAATGAGTCAGGGCCTTCCGAGGAAAACATGTTAACACAGATTCCCGAAACCATCATATCTCTAATTACCCAGCTTAACGCGAGCCCTAGGTTTAATTCGGCCCCACAGACACCTCTAAGACAGCCTTTAACAACATTGTCCGAAGAGTCTGAAAGTCAATATGATGTTTTTGAACAGTTGGACAAATGTCTAGCAAATCTGGAGGGGGGCGGTCTTGAGATCAGTGTACAGAACGAGAGCGCTAGGTTTAATTCAGCACCCCAGACACCTATAAATCAGCCTTTAACACCAATGTCCGAAGAGTCTGAAACCCAATACGATGTTTTTGAACAGTTGGACAATTGCCTAGCAAATCTGGAGGGGGGAGGTCTTGATCGAAGTGTACATGTTTTGCGTCGAAATAAATTCAACAATATTGAGGTTCGCCAGTTTTTCAATTTCGCATGGGGGGGTCAGATTCGGGAATATGCTGTGTTTTACGTAATGCTTATGGACACTTTGAATGAACTGTTAGCGAGGATTAGAGATTATAGCGAACCTAGGGATCTCTTACAGTTGGAAATTTGTGGAGACAGTCTACAGAGCAAGGTATCGCTTATTTTACAGAATGGTGAAGCAGAGCTTGAACAATTTGTTAAACTGCTAGAACGCCTTGTTCAGTCAAATTTAAACGTGCTAGCAGATAGGACCCTCGAACTTGTAGTACAATTAGTACGACAACCACAAGGGGGCGGGGGTCAGAGACGAAAGCTCGAGAGTTTAATGCAGTCCGAAATCATAAGCAATAAAAGGGCCTATCTCATAAACGTTCACAATCCAGGTAATAAGCTATGTTTTGCCATAGGTTTGGCCCACTTACTCAGCCCAGGATGTACTGATCAAGCCGCGTTACAAAAAGCTCGAGAGCTACAAACTGCGGTGGGTCTCGGTATACAGGATGCTGTGGCTTTCTCAGACATAGTCAAATTTGAAAACTTTCTGAACATCAAGATTGTGGTTTTGTACCACAGTAGGGCTAATGACGCTCTCCTCAAGTTCCAAAATATACCCGAACCACATCCTAAGACTATGTACTTTTATGTGCAAAATGAGCATTACTATGCCGTAACTAACATCACAGCCTTTTTAGGCGCGCCATATGTCTGTCCAGCCTGTCATACCGGCTACACACGCATGGGGGGGCACTCGTGCCGTTACAACTGTTCAGTATGTCTGGATAAACATTGCCCTATGCAGCCGCTAAACTTGACCCCCTGTGCGGATTGTCACCGCACATGTCGTTCGGCCTACTGTTACGAAAAACACAAAACTGAAACATGGCATCCCAAGGCATGTAAATCTGTAAGCAGTTGTGACATTAACAAGAAATGTCCAAAATGTCATTGCAATTACAACCTTAAAATAGATAGCCCTAAACCTCATGTTTGTGGAATTATACACTGCCCAATCTGTAAAGGTCCTTTGAAAAGCAGAGACGCGGAAGCGGTTCAAGAAGTAACACATGAGTGTTACATTCAGCCCTTGGCTGAAGATGAACATACAGAGAAATATGTGTTTTATGATTTTGAGACAAATCAGCAATCAGGGGTTCATTTGCCTATTTTTGTGTCAACCATGACTTTCAAGGGTGAAAAATGGTCGGCCGAGGGACCCAATTGTGCCCGGCTCTTTCTAAAACATTTTAGAAAAGCCCAGTACAGAAACTTCACGTTTATAGCTCACAATGCTAGGGCCTATGACTCCTATCTGCTTCTGAACCCTTTGATACAGCAAGGCGTGGCCCCCAGTGTCATAGCTCAAGGGAGTAAAATATTATGCTTTGTTGACCCCGCCTTCAAACAGAGATACATTGACAGCTTAAGCTTCTTACCCATGAGATTGGCTCAAATGCCAGAGGCCTTGGGTTTTGAAAACTCTGTCAAAGGCTATTTCCCTCATTTCTTCACATCTGAGGAGAATCTACATTATATAGGATCTTATCCAGCCCCCGAAATGTACGGGTGTGATCAAATGTCTCCCAAAGAGCGTGAGAGATTCATGACATGGTACGAGACCGTAAGACATGGCACTTTTGATTTCCATAAAGAGATGGAATCATACTGTGACAATGACGTTGTTATACTTCGTGAAGGATGCCTCAGATTCAGAGAAGAGGTAATCAAAGATGCGGGCATTGACCCCTGGAGCTGTACAACTATTGCATCAGCGTGCATGAAAACCTATCGTACACACTATCTAACTCCTGAATCTATAGCTATCCCATCGCCAGACAACTACCGACGCCAATTCAAGGCCTACTCTAGTGGTTCCATTCAATGGTTGGAGTACTTGGCCCAGGATAAAGATATTTTTATCCAACATGCTTTGAATCGGGGGGAGAAGGCTTTTGGGCCTTACCATGTAGATGGATACACACAGATTGACGGGGTTGAGACAGTGTATGAGTACAACGGTTGTTTCTTCCACGGTTGTAAATTATGCTTTGTCCCCCACACCTTGTGTGTCCTAACCCAAAAGACTTTTGGGGAAATGTACCAAGAGTTTCAAGACAAACTGAATTCTTTAAAGGCTACTTACGGGTTAAAAGTTGTGGTTTTGTGGGAGCACGAATGGACAGCCCTCAAAAAGGCAGATCCTAGTGTTAAGGCCTTCCTTACCCATTATGACCCTCCAGAGCCCCTGGAACCGCGACAGGCCTTGTTTGGAGGCCGGACCAATGCTTTGACATTGCGTTATGTAGCTCAACCCGACGAGACAATAGGCTATGTAGATTTTACATCCCTATATCCTCATGTAATGAGTTCCTCATTCTATCCTATAGGGCATCCTGAAATTATTCACAGCGACTTTGACGAACCCCAAAATTATTTTGGTTTAATCAAAGCGACTGTCTACCCTCCTAGGGGGCTGTTTATACCTGTGTTGCCTTACAAGGGTCCTAAAGGAAAACTTTTCTTTCCCCTTTGTCGCACATGCTGTGAAAACCACAACCAGGAAAACCCCTGTGATCACACAGATCAAGAAAGAGCCCTGACCGGTGTATGGGTCACTGTAGAATTCTCTAAGGCTTTAGAGAAGGGGTATCGTGTGGCCAAAATCTTTGAAGTGTGGAACTTTTCCAGGAAATCAGACACACTTTTTAAAGAGTACATCAAAACCTTCTTGAGATGCAAGCAGATGGCTTCAGGCTATCCTGCATCGGTCACAGATCAAGAAAGTAAAGACCAGTACATTCAAGACTACCATGACAGAGAAGGCATACTTCTTGACCCTGACAGAATAGAGGTCAACAAAACCAAAAGAAATGTGTCGAAATTGTACTTGAACTCCCTTTGGGGGAAATTAGCGCAGAGATGCAATATGCTAACAACTTCGATCATTAAAGACCCCGAAGAATTTTGGGAATTTGTTTTTTCGGACCAATACGAAATTTCACATTTTTCCTTCTTGAGTCAAGACATTGCCTTGGTGCAATGGAGGCGCCACCAAAAGTGGGTTCTACCCCCGGGTAATGTAAATGTGTTTCTTGCAGCATTTACCACAGCCTATGGCCGCCTTGAACTGTACACCCTCATGGAACAGCTTCAGAGGCGGGTTCTTTACCACGACACAGACTCTGTGGTCTATGTAAGCAAACCGGGGGATTGGACCCCCCCACTTAGCAACTATCTTGGGGGTTTAACGAGTGAACTCGAAGAGGGTGACCATATTACAGAATGGTCCTCATGTGGTCCAAAAAGCTATGCTTTTAGGACTAAAGCCAATCACGTGGTGTTGAAAGCCAAAGGCGTGACTCAAAACTATGAAAATGCACCGCGTGTAAACTTGGAATCAATCACGCGCTTGGTCGAGGGGTTCGTAAAGGACAAGAATAGTGACTTGGAGATTTTGAGCTCCTACAACAAAATAGTGAGGGATAAAAAGGGGTTCCATCTAAGAAACGCACCACTCACTAAAAGATTCAGGGTAGTCTATGACAAGAGACAGCTATTGCCTGACGGTACCACATTGCCCTTTGGCTACTGACTTATGCTACAAGCCCCAGTGTGTCTTAAAGCTTAAGATATTATGACTGCTGTCGAGGGTTTTGACCCCCGGCTACAATTGCCTTTTTCAGCATTAATTGCAGGCCCTTCAAACAGTGGTAAAACTTTTTTTGTAAAAAGTATTTTAGAGAATTCTGAACATGTGTTATCTCAAAAGCCTGACAATATTGTATGGTGTTATTCATGTTACCAACCTCTGTATGATGAATTATTGAAGACAATAAAAATCAAGTTTGTTGAAGGAATACCCGATTCTCTGTCTGATGATGAACTTCTCCCCCCACATGTAAATAATCTGCTGGTTTTGGACGATATGCTATTTGCTGGTAGCGAACACCCTGAAATTGCACGAGCTTTTACCCAATATACTCATCATAGAAACCTGTCCGTGCTTTACTTGGTCCAGAATGTGTTTCACCAAGGTAAAAATAGTCGGACCATTAGCTTGAATGCCAACTACATGGTATTGTTTAAAAATCCTAGAGACAAACTGCAAATTAGCACTCTAGCTCAGCAGATGTACCCTGGACGGAAATCATACTTTATGGAGAGCTATGAGGACGCTACCAAAGAGCCATTTTCTTATTTAATCGTGGATTTAAAAGCAAATACTCCAGAACACCTTAGGCTACGTACAGGGCTGTTTCCGGGGGAGAGGCCTGCTGCATACCTTCCTAAAAAGTAAACGCTATGTCTCTGCGTTTAAAAAGAAACCTCCCCCTCTTGAGAAGGCTAGTAGGTTCTACAGCTAAAGAACGGAAGGCCATCTTGGGTCGCTGTTCTTCAGATCTCATATTAGCCCTATGTGAGATTGCTTTGAATCTTCTCAAAGGACGCATTCCACTCACCCTGAACCAATTGAAAAAATTAAGGAGACAAAAGACAGCGATCAAACTCTTTGCCAATAAAAGGGCCAGTCTTCAAAAGAAAAGACATAGTATACAACAGTCTGGGGGTTTTCTTCTACCTTTACTCAGTATAGCCGTGCCCTTCATCACCAGCCTTATTGCGGCCAGACGTGGGGGTTGAACACGTGGTGTGATGGCCACTAAAATGTACTTGGTGCCTCAACAAGAGTTGGATAGACTTAAAAAACAAATGCAGGGTCCTGAAGATATCAGACAAACAGCGGAAAATGATTTGGATACGGCCATGAAGGATGTTTTGAACCGAAAAGGATTGAACCCCTATGATAAGATTCAAAAATACACAAACCTAATGCAAAGGTATTTGACTCGGGTAAAGCAAGGGGAGAGAGAGACTAACCATTTAACCCTTTCCCTACCGGACCCTTTAACAGATGTCGAACCTAACGATAGCCATGCCCCTGTAAGGCCTGTACCGTCGATCTTACCTAGTGGAGATAATATGTCGGGTGAAGCTCAAATGCCATTTGAAGATAAAGTTATGCATGACCTACTGACACATGTGCCTTTACGTAACAGGAAGAATGTTAAATACATTATGAACAAGATAAAAGACTCAAAGGGGATAGCTGCTTGGAACGACTCTGGAGAGTTTATCCTTCAGGGCTCTGTGGTTAGGGGGTCCCATATGCAGGACTTGCTTAAAAGTACCACGGCTGCCCACAAGGTTGCTGATGACCGAAGGCCTCCCGGCTGGCGTCAGTTTCTTAAGGCCCTGGCAATCCTCAACATCCCCCTCTCCGGTGTACCCAACCATAAGCTTCGTCAACAGATTCAAGCTTTAAAACAAAAGCCTTCAACGAGATACAGCACCCCTAAAGATGCCCCAACGACACCGGCCCCCTATGAAAGCGATGATGCTAACTCATTTACTCCCATGAACGTCTCAGGACCTTTTCCTAAACCCGATCTCTCGGCGTGGTTAGACTTTTGAAAATGACTTTTGAATGACTATGATTAAATTCAATAAATTTTTTATTTGAAAAATAAGCAAGTTAACATTTGTGGCATTCTTGAAACATATGACGTGAGCATACGCCTTGATTACGCGTTCTTAAAGGACACACATTTGAACACTTTTGATATTTTCTAACAAAACAAGATACAAGGTTATCATTACTTCTTAAATCATCCTTATAAAGAGACATAACATCTTCAATAGAAACTCCCCGGGCTCTTTGGCACAGGTAAAATACACAGTGGTGACCGCATGTAGTGGAAAGGTTATCTTGCACTTGTTTGATGTTGTAGTAGATCTTTGTACCGTTTAGGGTCAAAAAATCTTTAATAGATTTAGGGAAATGTGAAAAACCGGGGGGAAAGCCATAGGAATCAAAAAAAGTTGAGATTTTTCGTCCACCTTCCTGTTCTAATGTCATAGCTAGCCAATGTTCACCAGGCATGTGTTTAGGATGGGTATTGACAATAAACATTGCAGGCCTCTCAGACCATATCTCAATAGGTAATTCATCACAAGCCAACACTCCACAAAATTGTTTTCCAATCAAGCGGCTCATGAGACCGTCCAACTCTTGGGTATTCATGTCTTTGTTCAAAGGTCCTTAATAATAATCCACTAAGACCTGTCTTCGGGCATTCACTTCCAAGATTGAATCAGAGCATGCGTAAACAATCATGCTAACTGTACAGGCTAAAGGTGTACGGAAACGCATTTCCAGCCTGAGGTTACCTTGGGACACCACAGACAGATTTCCTGAGGTGTCATCATCAGGTGATAAATTGAAAGCATACAATGTGTAACCCTCTGCAAAATCATTTCTGTCAATAGGTAAAGAGAGATCTTTTAGATGTCGCCCTGTAGCCAGGAATAGATTGTAAAATTCTCGCACAGATATGTTGTTATTAAATTGTGGTTGGAAAGCCTTCGCCGGAACCTGACGTCCGTCCTGACAGAGCGCTACATACTCTGCATTGAAGTGCTGAAAATTAAAGTTTTTTTTATCTAAACTGCCCGTATTAGAGGCGTGATCAACCAGACCTATAACCACATATCTAGGTAAAGGGCCTAGAAATAGGTTTTCTTGACTGCAGATTCTACTGCCCACAGGTATGCTAAAGGTTTTCATGGTAATTCTTTGGAGAGGGTAAAGGGCATTTCCTTTCATCAAAGCATGTGAGTGACCCAGGCGCACGGCCGGAGATACAGATACTTTTTTAATAAAAAGGGTTGCCCCCAACACTTTCAAACTAAAATCCCCGTCTTGGGGAGACATCAGGCAAAAATCATCCTTGGCCCTGGTTAATTTTAATCTTAAATCAACCGAATTTAAGAGTAACCGTTCTTGAAAGAAAATGTCAGAGTGTATAGGGCCTAGCAAATGAAACTCTCGAGATTCGGCGCAGTAGCGAGCTCGTGCCGCTAGTCCTTTGTTTGCACCGGTGGAAGGGTCTGTCGATTCCATAGAGGCTCCTGCAGTATCCTTGCTAAACAGCCCGGCGCTAAATTGGGTTTTGAGAGTGTCTTCGGAGTAGTTTAGTAAACACTCCATGATGGCTCTATAAGGGTATGTAGCGCTGCTCTGACTGATTAGGCGTTCACCCAAAGTCACATCAACTTGGGAGAAAATGGTGGCCAAGGGGTAATTAATGAGACTCACTTTGGCATCGTCTGCAATATTAGACCCATCTCTTTTGGTCACTTTTAGACGTAAATGCACCAAGGTGTTGTTGAGGTCCAGATAGTTGTCACCATGGCCTGGTATGAAAAATTCGATAGGCCCGTTATCGGTAATAGCAGAGAGAGGGGCTATCTCCACATAACTGGATCTATCTATTGAATGCTGCGTTAACGGTGCCGTGAAAAGATCAAGTTCTGTCTTTATAGCTTCAGAGGACATTCGATGTAAAAGAGCCATGTCACTTATTCTTTTAGAAAATACTTCCTAGTATTCTTTTAGCCTGTTTTGGTACAGACCTCCTCACTTTACCCCGTCTTTGACTTACTGAGGTTCTTTTAACAGTTAACCGCCGCTTTTTAGGTGCCGGTCTACGCCTTAAACCAGGGGGTCTCTTTTTTGGCCTTCGAGACAATATCATAAGCCCCGAACCTTCTTGATGCTCCACCTCTGGTGACGCCCTTCGGGTCATAGCATTGGCTACAACCTCACTTACTATATTTTTAGCCGCTGATTTTAAATGTGGTTTGGCTATGCTGAAGCCTCTCTTCATAAACGGTAAAACCATCCTGAAGAGGTTACGGAATATACCGCCTATCCCCGAACCATACATTGTCGGCGCTCCATGATATCCTGGTAGTCCATTACCCACTTGATCCACATAGTATGAAACATAACGGTTAGGGTCGAGCTGATGGTGCTCCATAACACTTTTATTTGTATTATGTTTATAAATATAATACAGCTATTATATATGTAGAGAGGTTTTGGTGGGTCTAAAGTGGAGTTTTACAATCGTTTTACCATAAGTAAATTCAATGTTTTCGTTCTGATCCGTTTTAAACTCAACCAGAATGTTTTCAATATAGTTCTTGCTGACATGTACGTAGTGCGGCTTGTCATAATTGACAGTGACGATGTCCCCATCCTTGCCGTCTATATGAACTGTTCGCAGGAGGGGCACACAGCTGTCTCCGACCCTTTGATAGGTTATGATGTCGGTATAGACAAATATGTTGTAAAAGCCTGCATGTATATCCGCAGGGAATGGGAATAATTTATCGTTCACATACGTCCATATATTGGGACCCATCCCCAACATGTAGGATAAATTACCGCTGGTCTTTATACCTCCGTTAGCAGGCCCTGAGATTTGTATCCTTTTATGGATTGGATTGTAGAATAGGAATATTCCCATCTTGTTCAGGGTTAGGTGTTCATTCAACTCTGAGACGATCCTGTCGACGGTTCTATAGAAACCTTTTTTAAGCTTAATAAGTTTCGCAGGTTCCGAGAACCTTTTGCAATAAAAATCACGGTCCTTAGCTTTGATATTATACCAACTATGGGGGTATGTAATCTCGCTGAGACCTACTTCCCAAGCCTCTGATAACTCTATAGGCTTTGGAAAATTGGTTGTATACTTCGAACTCTGATTATTACGATATATCTGTGCCGACGCATTACTGGGGAGAGTCAGGTAGAAGCCGCTGTGTTCCATGATGCCCAACTGTGTACACGCGAATGATGCGCTAGTTATCATGACTAGGGGTTTAAATTAAGCCCCGTTGCCTCCACCACATCCTGCTCCAATACCCAACTGTTGAACTTTTGAGGCCAGTTTTTCCAGCGGACCAGCAACCATTTTTTACCCTTTTCTCTCTTCTGATCTAGAATCTCCTCCACGTGAAAGACTTTGTCTTTACCCAACTGGACCTTCTGTAATTCCTTCTCATAAAAAGATCCCTCTATAAGATCCCCGTCATAATCTTTTAATTTGTAGACCGGCGGAATGCGTGGCAGACATTCGGTAACGGTAAACAACTCCGAGCTAAAGCCTTGTTCGTATTTTTTGTCGAAAACACCCCTCAACTTTGATATACGCACCAAGTCACCCACTAGGAATTTAAAAGTCATTTTTTTCTTACGGCGAAGTGGGAACAAACCATACATATTTTTAAAGACTTGAAAAGAGTTTTCCGAAGAGACCTCCGAGGGCTTCATACGTATAGTCTTATGGTAGCTGTGGTTGTACCCGTTTACTAAATCCTGAACTATGTCTGTATATCGGTTGGTGTTGTGAGCTGTAAAATAGCGCCACATCCGCTCTTTCAAAGTCCTATTAAAGCGTTCCACAACCGAAGCTTTCAAATCAGAGCCTGTAGCAAAATGTACTATATTATACTTATTCATTAGCTTCTGAAATGTTTTATTAAAAAATTATTTTCCGCCATCCGTCTGCACTTTCTTGGGGGCGCCTCCTGCCTTCAAGATCGATTCAAAGGCCCTGGTCACCTCTGCCCCGCTCTTATTTTTTAACACCCTTACATAGGCTAATTTAGAGAAAATATCTATAACCGTTAGCATGTAGCGATTTCCATCATTTTTATCGGCAAGGGACTGCATGTCACATAGATCCGCCTGAAATTGGGATAATGGATGTGTAGAAAAAACTCTATTTCTTGGAAAATGTTTTCTTACAGGTTTATGTAGAGTGTAGGCATCTTGCTCTGATAACCATTCATTCACTTTAGCATCGCTTAACAGACTACCTGTTTCTTCGACTATAGCTCTCTGTAAACGCTCTTTACCCCCATAAGACCCGGGGTTAGAGGGATTATAATATATGTTTTTCAACAGCTGCTCAGCCATCCTTCTTGCCTCTCTGAGGTACAATAACTGTAATGAGCCACTTTCATATAACGACAACATTTCAGTTTGTGAATTTTTATTTTAAGAATGCAACAATTATTACGTATACAGACAATTCAGGATTTGTTGCAAGATACAAGTCCCCGTTTTCTCAACAATCACAGCATGCAACACCCTGTATATATTGTTTAGATTTACAGGTTTGTTTCGCTGAATTTTTAAAACACACACGTCTGATATATAAGTATATAAACAACAAATATGATACACATTCACATTAAAGGGTGGTTCAAACAAATAATGTAAAATCTTAGCCAAAGTTATTTCTAGTTCTTCAGAATCCTCAACAAGCCTTGATACCATATGTGACCATTGTAAACTCTCGCCCGTATGTCGGACATGTTTCATGATTTGCTCCATTTTTAACACACGCTCTACAATAACCCCTGTATTGTGGGTTGTGTAGAACTTTACATTGTTCACTTTATTTTCAATAATCTGATGCATAACATTTGTAAGGTCTCTCAAAAGAAAAAATGTATTTATTCGCTCAAACATCGTAGACACATAGTTACCCATAGCTCTAAATAAACAAAATGTCACTCGGTCTCTTGGGATTTATTGAGCCAGAAAAGCATCACATCAGCCACCACAGCTTCCCTGTATTTGTTGTCGTCCACCAGGGTGTGTCGGATTTCTTTGAGTTTCTCATGGATGAAGATGGCCTCCTTCAGTTCATGTAGGAAGGCTTCGGTTACCCCGTAAACTCTAGGGATAGACGGCGCAATACCCATAGACTCCAGGGCGATGACCAGCGCTGGTATAAAACGGCAGGACCACAGTCTTTTCACCAGCTCCTCAAAATGATTGAAAAAGTAGTATCTAGGAGGGTCGTAGAGGCAAGGATGACGACGCTGGCTGGGATGATTGATCTCACAGCCGATGCATTTTTCTCGTATATATTCGCCAATCACCACGTTTAAAAGTGTAGCTACAGAGGCCTTGATTGTATCCACAAAAATAGTACTGGCCACCCCATCAAACACATCCTCAGGCTGGGTAAATGTCGGGGGTGTCACGGGTCTTGCCAGGGGTGCGTAGAGTGTAGGGCTTCGTGGCATAGAGTCTTTAGTGTCGGGCCCCCATGACGTAGTGGCTTCCTCGTAGATGGTCTGGAGATCCATGGTGTATGCTGAAATGAAGAACTGGCTGCTTTTTTTCTTTTTATTGTAGAACAAGGCCATTGGGTATCTGGGGGGCGGGGTTAAAGCATCCGCTTACTTAGTTTTCTTCTGACGCTGTATCTTCTTGAGGCTCTTTTGCATCGTAATCTTTACGATTCGTATATATTATGCACTTCTTTAAATGAACAAGGCTCTGACGCTGTTGGCTCTGTACAAAGAGAGCATCCAACGGTTGCAACATTTTCAATTCCAGTACATCCCAACTCTTAAAAGGAATAAGCAGACGCAGTCGGGTATCCCCAGTCAGGCCACCACCCCTAAGGTTGTGGTTTCGGATTGCCTCGGTGCCGATATAGAACTCCACGCTGCCGCACGGTCGGCCATTCTTTCTTTGTATTTTCACCCTGTGAAATATTTGTCCTGAGGAGTCAGGGGTACCTTCCCAACGGGTCTCGTGGCCCGTGAACACACTATACCCCTTGGTGATAAGGCTCAGTTCAGGACACACAACCTTGCGAAAAACCGACCAGTCTTCAACACCATATTCCAAGCCTACAGTCTGGTCTGTATATTCTTCTCCTTCATCTACCGTATAGAGGGTCACTCTACAGGCCAGGTAATCAAACCGATACCCCCACTGCTGGCCATTAGACATCAACACTTGATCTGTCAGAGCATTTGCTGGCGGTATTTGGGTTCTATACACATTTAAAAAACGTTTTTTTGGCGCATCATATATTGCTGGTTGATACTTTGCCCTTGCTCTATGGGCAACCCGAAGGCCTGTTTCAGTTGTTACCGTCATCACTGCTTTGGTACCGATCCCAAATTCCATGGTTATTCTTAAGATCTTGTGCACTCTTAAACAGGTATTGTTCGGCGGCTTTATAAGGGGCCTTAACCAACCCAAACCGTGAGAAACAGTAACAGGTTGACCTGACACATGGTCACTTACTCAACCCCACCAACCCCCCTGGGCATGCACCCTTCTACATGACATAGGGTCATAAATCATTACATAGGGTCATAAATCAGGCTTGGGTCATCAATCATTAACGCCCTGTCAAATGGACCCTTACTCACCCCATAGCCCCCACCTAACCAGGCTTGCCTGACCAGAAGACATGCACACGTCATCACTACATAGGGTTCACATAGAGTTCACATAGGTTCACATAGGGTCATCAATCAAAATTTTGACACGTGACATCTACTTTAATCTCTCTCAGGACATATCAGCTTCTGAGGTGTTAAAGCCCTTTTTGTATGCCAATACATTTCAAAATGCGTGTTTGTTTGTCTTTACGTGTATGTATGTATGTGTGCTTGTGGATTTATGAAACATGCGTTGTGGTTTAGGACTAAGAAGTCGCCCTGAGGGTGTTTTGACAAGCACGTGTTCTTCCGTCTGCTCTCTCCCTCCAGAAGACCAGCACACTAAAGCGGGAACCCCAGGGAATACACACACGCAATCAAAGAGCTTTAGCCGTAAACATATTTATATTTTTCATCAACGTATTCCCTGAAGAGACCGAGAGAAGGAGTAGCGAAGCTGCGATGAGGAACACAATCTTCTCCAGAGGAGAGAGCATTGCATAGCAGGCTCTACTTCCTCCTCTCTCTGTGTTTGCCCGAATCCCCTTGTGTAAAACACGACATCGAACACTTCTCTGAGGCAATCCGAACTCATGTGTCAGACAATCGTGCATTTAATTTACATCTGAAGCAAATGAGTAGGCAGATACCTCTCTCTGTGTCTCAGCCCCAAAGAAAGACAGTGCTGTCTCTTTGAGACTTCATCAAGAGCTGTTTCTGTTTGTTACTGATTTGGCTTGTAATAACTGTGCTGTATTGTCTGTAGTTAGTATGCATGACAGAGACCTGCATCCCTGAAAGCTTTAGCGAACCTTTTCGCTTCAGAGTTCATATCTTGAATGAAACCTCTATTACTTCCAGCAAACCAAACATCACCATCACATTCCTCCATGTATGAGTCGCTCCCCCATTGGTGGAAACTGATGACTATTTCTCTATAAAACATGATCTAGCATCTCACCTCACGTCTCATCTAACCTGTTTGCGTGTCACTCACATCTCCAGCGCTAGGCTTTCTAGCGAGCAGGAGACTGAGAGATGTAAAATGGCTCCCTTGTGTTCTACAGTAAAGCACTCTGAGCCTCCTGTGATCTATCGGTAATCATCTGGCTGGCCTGAGCTTTCCTGTAGCCCACTCGTTATCCCATCTTCCTGAGGTGTGGCAGATTGGTGCACTCTCTCATCTCACAACCTTCACTATTCACAGTAGCTTATGTGCTTACTCCATTGTATATCAGCCTTACACTTCTACACCAAGTATACATACCTCTCAATACAGTATAGATGTATAACACATTTATTAATAATGTATAGTAAAACAAGGAAGATATCTATTGTGAGATGTGTATATTAATTGCATCGAAACATGCTTATACACACGAGGCATTTCACTACCCCATACAAGAGCTGAGAAAACAGAGAAGAGACTCAAACTAACCCAGGCTTTAGATGGCTGTGAACAGAGCGCGTCCCTTGAGTGAAAACTGCCTCATTTCCATTCTGAGATGACCACCACTGTATTGTAAGGCTTAATCTATGAGTCCCCCAGGCCAGCTCCTCTCCTGGCCATTTACCAGACACAATACCCTCATAACAGACCGGGGTTTGTTGGACCCACACTACCTACAGTCAACACTAAGAAAGTGTGTGGATATACCCCAGTATTACAGACACAGTTACACACACAGAATCCCTCCCCCACCATTCTCATACTGTAGTTTTGTGTTAGAGCGAGCAACACAATGCATCCCCATTTCCTCGGCTCTCTGCTAAAAACTAGGCCACTTAAAAAATTAAAATGAAACCCTCATTAGATTTTCAGGAGAATGGGGTTGGTAGAGGGAGGGGATGGGAACACGGGAACGTGGAAGCACCAAAGACGCAACTTAAAAATAAGCAGTTTTAACTTGCCGTGAACAGCCATCAACCCTGAAAAACCCCATGCTAATAGAATGGATGCATTCTTCACACATGGTGGTAGTGTCTTCAGGGCGCAGCGTGGAGGAAAGGGCCTGAATGACGCTAAAAATAGACCCAGCGTCTTTTATTTTATGTGTAACAAGCAGAGATAATTCGATTAGATAGCATTTGATATTACACACTATCTCCCTTAGATCTCTCCTTTCAATGCCATTACCTGATAGCGATAGACACAATTTAGATGCCTCTCCATTTCCACAGTACTTGGGTGGAAGATACCTCCACACAGTATCAATGGGCCTGTGATGAATGGAGCTAAATAGCGTTACATGGTGGAACTGAAAGACTAAGTTTTATAGCATATTTCATCCCCCTGATAAGAGAATTATAAACATCCATCAGTCAAACAAATGTTACCCCTGTGTGTGTGTGTGTGTGTGTGTGTGCATCTTGTCAGTCTGATTGCCTATCTGCATATGGGCATGTGTGTGTGTCCTCTGCCGTCTGTCTGACTAATGTGAAATAGGAGACTGGCACTATTAACAGGCTGTAGTCAGGCTGCTGTGTGTCCTCTGACCCTTTGACAAAACACAGATAGAGAGCTCTCTTAAATAATTGAGTGAACAAGCCAGGGGACATAGCAGGAAGTCCAGGCCACTATTATTACATCCGCTACTGAACTGTAATGTACTGGACTCAACTCTATATCATAACTGTACTGTAATGGACTCAAATCCATATCATAACTGTACTGCACTGGACTCAAATCCATATCATAACTGTACTGTACTGGACTCAAATCTATATCATAACTGTAGTGTATTGGACTCAACTCTATATCATAACTGTAGTGTATTCGACTCAACTCTATATCATAACTGTAGTGTACTGGACTCAACTCTATATCATAACTGAACTATACTGGACTCAACTCTATATCATAACTGTAGTATACTGGACTCAACTCTATATCATAACTGAACTGTACTGGACTCAACTCTATATCATAACAGCAGACAGGACAATGGAAACCTATCCCTGGGGATGATTTTACTTTCCTTTCCTCGGCTCTGGCCCAAACCTTTTGAAAGTGTCCATCCATATTACAGCGGCGAATGCAGACGTGTAATGTGCACATGAAAAGGAAACGCATGAGGCTGAATGGAGAGAAATCATGTTCATGTTAGCGAAAGTCACTTTGCTCGTGTTCACATTCACATTGTTAATGTGTCTGTATTCATGAGTTTGGTCACGTCCGCAGTGCGTAAATACAAAAACTAATGCGTCTGCATAGAGATCAAAATAACCAACCTTGATGCTGTCCTGTCTCTATGGAGAACAAGTACACATGTTCCAGCAGATTGAGGGTCATGTGAGTTATACAGACATGAGTTGTTCAGCACTCATATGGAGTTGTCCCAAAACGTTTAGCGTCTTCATACCCATAATGACTGTGTACTCTCTTTATACTTGCTAGCCCACATGGTGTGTGTGTGGTTGTCAGTATTGGCTTGGGAGTATGCTAATGAGAAAGCCTGAATATGAGCTGAAACTGATGCTGTTCCACTGGCTTACCTCCCATCCACCCCAGGAGTCCCACAGCTTTCACACTGAGAGAGGAAGACCCCCCATCTCCTATCCCTCTGCCTGTCTCCTGGCTCCACCTGGGTGATTGACGGAATGAGAGCTGCTGAGGGGATGAGACCTGGTGCTCCGCTAGGCTAGGTGTTACCCCAGGGGGAAGCAGCCTTAACGGGGGTTAGGGAACCCTGCTGATACTGGTGCACACCTGTTAGACCTGCAGAAACCTGGCCCTCATGGGAGGATACAGGATAAAGCTGTGTTGGGGGAGTGTGTGTGTGTGTGTGGGGGGGGGGGTTGCTATACCCTACTTCAGAGCATTAAGCAACAATCCTCTGTCTCAGGGAACTCACCTCCCCTGATTGACGGCGTCTCTACAAACAGCAGATTACAAACAGCGCGAAATCTTCCCTTACGGAGTGAGGAAACATTGCAGTTAAGGTTATTCTGCTCACACCTCATCTTCCACTTCACTCGTTTTGCCAAATGTTTACTGTATCTCTTCACATTGACTCTGGTCTTAGTCTCGCTGTGGGGGTACCTAAGGCTGCAGTGGAGTGGTTTAGACTGTAAAGCCAGGAGTTGCTGGCTGGAGGCTTCAGTGTCTTAACTGTGGATCTCTGAACCTCGACATGTCAATACAAAAGTAATCCTTGACACTAGATACAGACTGGGATACCAGACGACAACATAACTCAGTGTCTCACCCTAGCTAGAAGACATGTTTCTAGTCAATGCTATCGGTTTAATATGGATATCTCTGATGCAATATGGCCTACGTAGGAATTTTTGATCAACTGCAGTGAATCCTTTGGAACATTATTGTTTGCTTCTACTTGGAATTCTGAAATGCCTCATGTGTCTCGTTGTTTTCCTCAAGCTGTGAAAATGAAGTTACTTATTTGTGGACAATAACTGAAATTTGAATGTGAATGGGAGTGGGAGGGGTTTCTGCAGTGGCTGATGTTCTCGGTTTTCCCTCCCTCTGCCCTTGGGAACAAGCCAGCATTACTGATCATTATTGCACTGCACTTTACTATGAAAACCACATAGTTCAACATATTACATTATATCTCTGTGATGAAACATGCAAATTGCAGGCAGTTTCATGTCTACAGCAGACACCCAGATCTGTCTCATTCTCAGTAACGACCCTCTTCCTGTAAATGACTGGACCAAAGCGCAGCGTGGCACGTGTTCATGATATTTTATTAACTCAGAACACTCAAACAAAAAGAACAAAGAGGAAAACGAACAGCTCTGTAAGGAAACTAAACCATACAGAAAACAACTACCCACAAAACTCATGTGGGCAAAAGTTACCTAAGTATGGTTCCCAATCAGAGACAACGATAGACAGCTGTCCCTGATTGAGAACCATACCTGGCCAAAACAAAGAAATACAAAAGCATAGAAAAAAGAACATAGAATGCCCACCCAAATCACACCTTGACCAAACCAAAATAGAGACATAAAAAGCTCTAAGGTCAGGGCGTGACATTATCTCATTGTGTACAACTGCAATTGGCAAATAAACATGTTCCAATGACACATTATAAGTGTATACACTACACAACACTCAGATTTACATCATGCTTGGTGTTTGGGATTCAGCGTTTTTCTATATATAGATTACTATTTTTCGATGTTACTTTTGATTTGGGTGATAATCTTGCTAGAGTTTTATGTATAGATATAGATATACATATTTAGCTGATTCCCGCCAACAACCAACAACTATGATTAGGGTTGCAAAAATTCAATACATTTCCCAAAATCTTCAGGTTTTCCAAAAATGTTGAATTCTCTTCTTGTTCCCTCCTGATTCTGGAAATCTTCTAACCAAGATTTCTGGAAAACCTTGGAATTTTGGGAAAGTAACCAGATTTTTGCAACCCTAGCTAAGATCATTGTCCATGATGGAAACATTTAGTCAAAAACAGACCATTATGTTGGACACATTTATAGCTAATTAGCAGCTAGGTTTGATAGAAAGCACTAGAAGCTCATGGTCTCTAGTTCTATAGATGTATTATTTACTGTTCTCTAAAAGCAGAACCATTTAGAGAGGATGAGACTGGAACAAATCCAGGATGTCAACTTAGTCATTTTCTTCAGGGCTAAAATGCAACAGCAAACAAAAGTGTTCTGCCTATGTATATTTTATTGAACAAATGAATGCATCATTCATAAAGGCCTCATCACTTATTGAAGTATCACATTGGCCCTTTGTAGATGAGGTGCTGGGAAGGTTTGGGGGATGCATCGATTTGAAGGGATGCATTGATTTGGAGGAGTTACCTGTTGCTCAGATTTGTTTAATCATGTCAGACTACAAGGCTCATAAAATAATTTCAGGACCAAGCCACAGGTATAGGTATAGGTGCAGGTATAGGGCACCCCTCGGCAGGAAATACAGAACTAGACAAAAGTTTGTGCCAGGTGTGATATCCCTCCTAAATAGCTTGGGCTAATGTTCCTATCGACCCAGTAAGGCCAGCAGGCTAATGTTCCTATCGACCCAGTAAGGCCAGCAGGCTAGTCTATTTTTATTGATATGTAATTGTTATGAAAGTTGTATTGTCAATTTCTTTGTATTTAAAATGCCACTTTAAACGTGTACATGACACTGCAACAAAATTTCCCCATGGGGATAATAAAGTCAGTAAAGGTAACCTTTACAAGTGTGTGGTGTGAAATGAACAATGCATATCCCTGAGAATGGGGACACAGCCAGCGATCAGTCATTATTGATGGCAACCCTGGAACAATTAGGGTTGAACGCTTTGCTCAAGGGGGAGATGGACAGATTTTTCACTTAATCTGCTCGGGGATCCAATCTACTAACCTTTCGGTTACTGGCCAATTACTCTAACCGCAAGCTACCTGCCACCCACTGTGTGTGTGTTTGTGTGTGTATGTGTGCATGCATGCGTGCGTGCAAACTTAACCCGGAGTAGGAATCAATTTGGCACTAATTTCAGAACCTTGTGGTCATCTTTCAAAACTCTAGACACAAAATTCAAAATGTTCATCACTTGTAACACAGGCTGTCCAATGTTCAAAACATTGCATTGTGCACTCATATCTTTAAAGAAACCTTGCACTTGCAAGAATCATTGTTTCAAATAACTCATTTTTAATGAAATACCAAAGGAACATTAATTTAGATCACCCACACACAAGATACCGATAGTTTCACTATGTAGTTGTTCATACAATCATTAAATATTGTAGTACAAAATATGTGACACGTTTCATTACACTACTACACGTAAATACATCACTGTAAAAGGACTAGTAGACAGAATACTACAGACACAGTGGAATCATTGAACAAAATATGAAATGTATTGATGAAATACAATAAAATCACAACATAGGTTTCTTTGAATCAAAGCAAAATAAATAACTACAATTTTTTTTCTTTAAATACAGTAAAACGTCAACTGCAGTGTTCCTCACCTAGCTTACTGTAAAAAGCAAAACAAAGGATTGATTACTGTACTTCTATATTTCCCTCAACCCTGTCTTGTGGATTTGGCCACAGGTTCTCATCCAAATCACAATGGATGTTTTCATTAGCCAAACATCTTAGGAAGAATCTTCGGCATGGAGAATCCAGGCCTGACACTGGTCTGCCGTGATGTCATTGCATGCGTTATTCATGGCCTGGAGAAGGGTGGCTTGTTCGTGAGGGCGCCTATCATATACCTTCCACCTCCATTTGGAGAAGAATTCCTCAATCAGGTTAAGAAAAGGAGAGTATGGGGGTAAGTACAGGGTGGTAAATTGTGGATGGGCCTGAAACCATGCTTGCACCATTTGAGCATGGTGGAACCTGACATTATCCCACACAATTACATAGGTCATGCCATGAGCTCTACAGACCTGATTTAGCTCATCAAGGAAGGTTACATTCGAACAGCGATTCATGTGGCTGCCTGCAACTCAATATATAGAGTATATAGAGTAGAGAGCTTTAGATGTTGTTTGACAAAACATTAGAACGGGCAAGATGCTTAATCTAAGCAACTTTATTGATGCCACACATGGTGGTTCCAGCATCTCAGAAGCCCTCTTCCTGGGATTTTTACGCACTACAGTTTACAGAGAATGGTGCGATAAACAAAACACATTCAGTGAGCGGCATTTCTGTGGGAAAAAACACCTTGTTACAGTAATTAGAGAGGTCAGAAGAGAATGTCCAGACTCATTCAAGCTAACAGAAAGGCCACAAATGCTGAAATAACAGCTGTTTAAAACAGTGGTTTGCAGAATGGCATCTCTTAACATACAACACCATGAATAATTCAGGCTGTTGTGGAGGCAAAAGTGGGTCCTACTCAGTACTAGATAGGTGTACCTAATAACATGGTCTGGAAAACTGGTACATGGGACCATAGAAACAGTGTCTAATAAAGAATGATGTTGAAATATTACAGCCATAGATAATGTAGTCCAATTGGTTCATGTTCCATGGTAATTGGTGTCAATGGTAATTGGTGTCAATTGGTGTCAATCTCGTTATCCTGAAACTTTCATGATCTAAACATGGAATATTGTTTGTCAGTTTCCATAAAACTATGCATTAAGAGTAATGCAACAGTTACATATCATTTTGAACAGTTGTCTCAATTGATAGTTAGATCATTGTAATGAACTGAATAGACAGTCATCTCAGATGTAATGTGTGAATTTTATTTTGAAATGGTAATACTTTGATGTTAAGTTGTGTCATTTAGATTTTAGTTCAGTGAACAAATGATCTTAGCTTTATGTGTATTGTATCCAAGCAATTGGAAAAAGTGTTAGAGTTTGGAAAAATGTGCATTTTGATCATTGGTTGTGAGTTTTGTGTCTAGAGTTTTGAAAAATTATATCAAGGTTCTGAAATTACTGCCAAAGTGATAGTAAAAAACTGTAATTACAGAAAGTAAGATCCTAATCCTAAGAATGGTTAGTAGTCAGAGTGGTGCAGTTACAGTTAGGGTGACACATTCCCAGCTCCACATCACTGGGCTCATGGCTTCTGAATGGCCTCATGGGGATGGGCTATGGAGCTAGATGTACAAATGTGTGTGTGTGTGTGTTGATGTATCAGTAATAATTCATTGAGTCGAATCTATGTGTCCCTATGGGCCAGTATACTGTAGAGGAGGATGCACAGACAGCTACATCAACAAGACAGTTCAGCTTCTGGGACATGACATAATGGTGTAATTAGGGAGTGCACAGCTATATATTGTCTGTCCCTTAAACTGGCCCTGCTGATCTACTATGAACTAGATGTTTCTCATTATATTTTTTTACATTTCTTTTTATTTCACCTTTATTTAACCAGGTAGGCCAGTTGAGAACCAGTTCTCATTTACAACTGCTACCTGGCCAAGATAAAGCAAAGCAGTGCGACAAAAACAACAACACAGAGTTACACATAAACAAACGTACAGTCAATAACACAATAGAAAATGACATGTACAGTGTGTGCAAATGTAGAAGATTATGCAATAAATAGTCCATAGAGGTGGAATAATTACAATTTAGGATTAATACTGGAGTGATAGATGTGCAGATGATGATGTGCAAGTAGAGATACTGGGGTGCAAAATAGCAAAAATATAAATAACAATATGGGGATGAGGTAGTTGGGTGTGCTACTTACAGATTGGCTGTGTACAGGTACAGCGGCCAAATAAGGTGTTGGTTTTGGGGATGACCAGTGAAATATACCTGCTGGAGCGCGTGCTATGGGTGGGTGTTGCTATGGTGACCAGTGAGCTGAGATAAGGTGGGGCTTTACCTAGCAAAGACTTATAGATGACCTGGAGCCAGTGGGTTAGGCGACAAATATGTAGCGAGGGCCAGCCAACGAGAGCATATAAGTCGCAGTGGTATATGGGGCTTTGGTGACAAAACAGATGGCACTGTGAGAGACTACATCCAGTTTGCTGAGTAGGGTGTTGGATGCTTATTTTGTAAATGACATCGCCGAAG
This sequence comes from Oncorhynchus kisutch, assembly GCF_002021735.2. NCBI lineage: Eukaryota > Metazoa > Chordata > Actinopteri > Salmoniformes > Salmonidae > Oncorhynchus > Oncorhynchus kisutch. The sequence continues at coordinate 69,664,430 of NC_034176.2, forward strand.
TAAAGGATCGGTAGGATAGTCAGTTTTACGAGGGTATGTTGGCAGCACGAGGATATTACTATATTACTAATATTTACTAATTATGATTTCATATAGATTCACATCATTTTCATTTTGTGGTTTTGATTTGTTCGGGATGGATGAGCCCATTAGCTCCCATTAATCAAGCTGGTGTCAGTTGGTCTAATGGCTATGTCAAATGATCTAAATCAAATGATTTAAGGTATGCTGGAACTGTCTGTAAAAAGTATCAATTACTATTCAGTATCCCCATGGCCAGCATCAATTACTATTCAGTATCCCCATGGCCAGCATCAATTATTATTCAGTATCCCCATGGCCAGCATCAATTACTATTCAGTATCCCCATGGCCAGCATCAATTATTATTCAGTATCCCCATGGCCAGCATCAATTACTATTCAGTATCCCAATGGCCAGCATCAATTATTATTCAGTATCCCCATGGCCAGCATCAATTACTATTCAGTATCCCCATGGCCAGCATCAATTATTATTCAGTAGCCCCATGGCCAGCATCAATTATTATTCAGTATCCCCATGGCCAGCATCAATTATTATTCGGTATCCCCATGGTCAGCATCAATTATTATTCAGTATCCCCATGGCCAGCATCAATTATTATTCAGTTTGGGAGATTAGTTTTACAGTGTGACAGTGTCCCTCTCCAACCCTGGACCTCAGCTCCTATGGAACTGTGAAGGGGTAATAGAAAACCATATTGACAAAATTCTACATATTTGGGGGTTTGTTACCACCAATACGTTATACTCTTAGAAAAAAAGGTGCTATCTCAAATCAAATTTTATTTGTCACATGCGCCGAATACAACAAGTGTAGACCTTACCGTGAAATTCTTACTATCTAGAACCTAAAATGCTTCTTCAGCTGTCCCCATAGGAGAACCCTTTAAAGAATCCTTTTTGGTTCCAGGTAGAACCATTTTGCTTCCAGGTAGAACCCTTTTGAGTTCCATGTTGAACAATTTCCAAAGAGGGTTCTACATAGAACCCCAAAAGGTCCTACATGGAACACCAAAAAAATCTACCTGGACCAGAATGGTTCTCCTATGGGGACAGCCAAAGATCCCTTTCGGAACCCTATCTTCTAATAGTGTAGGGGAGTCACACACCTCCTCAAACACCCCATGTAAAACTCCATATACCGCTGTATGTTGTTTCCCACACTCTTGTTGCCATAGTAACCCAGCAGCCGCCACCCCCATCGGCACCTCACTCACTCTCCCAGATTCCCCCCTCAGTAAAGTCTGTCTTCCAGATCCCCCCTCAGTAAAGCCTGTCTCATTCCATTTCAAGTTGAAGTGATTGTTGGCCCACTCTCTAAGTGGTAGACAGGTTACCACTGATGCAGAATGCTCAGGAATGGGCACCATATGAGATTGAAGTAGAGAGGTGTTGACTGATAAAATCATACTGTCTGATATTGCCTCTATAATATGTTTCCAACCATGGTGTTATGGAATAGTGTGGGCTCGGTACAAGCCATGCCTGGCTGTGTAAGAAGTGCAAGAGGTGAGCAGTGTAATTTGTATTTCAAATATTTATATTTGGCTACTTGGGCTCCCTTGCTATTGAGAGTGCTTGGCGAAATGTAAAATGTCATGTGATTAGGGAGTTGTGTGTTTGTGTGTGTTTTCCATTGCTAGACCCAATGGATTAGTTATCGTCACGTACAGTAGGACATAGTCTACATTCTGTGATGGAAAAAGCATGGAACACACAATTCGATTAGGGACATTGAATTTTGACACTCAGAGCTTCGATGAGACATTTGGCGGAAACCAATTATGTTCATAAAGGAACTAAAGGAACCATTCCTCTAAACAACAAGCCTTCTGTTTCTAACATCACATAGCATGTAAAAATACACACTCCTCTCAAAACATTGCAAAAGATGGATATGGATGAAAGGAAGAAAATGTGTCCTTGTCCTTACCCACCTTCACAGATCTGTTCTAGCTAACAAGAGGCCACTGCAGTTTGTTTTTACGAACAAAGACAACCTGTATGTTCAGGTGGCGTTCTCATGATGTGCTGTGTCTGATTAATTCAACAACAATAGTGTAACACTGAAGCAACCATGAAACAATGGTCAGGCAACATTTGAGTTTGACACTGAATTAATGTCTAGCCTTTCCCTGTATCCTTATATTTACATGATTTACCAGATGCTCTTATCCAGAGCCACTTACATTACAGGAACAAGCTACATGACGCCCTTTTGCCAGGGTTCACGCACTTCCTTATCATGTGATGATACTGCATATCTCATGTCACTATATATTGCTGTAGACAAACATAGGCCTTTGAATAATTTGGCCATGTTCCTGAACACAGCACACATTAGGAAGCATGCCTCACACACAGGAACAGAGCATTAATATTGTATCACAACTGATCTGAGGACAGTCAGTGGATGGATCGAGGACTGTATGACATTTTGCTGATACCCAACACCCTGGCTTAACACCTCTCCAGTTCACATTGACCTGTGTGTGGCAGACTCCCCAGGGGGTATAGCAGGAAATAGTTTGCCCTTGGGCTAGGATGGCAAACACTGAATTCTCTCCACTGGAATGCATGCATGTGCGTGCGTGCAAGCCCGCACACACACACACATACACATGCACACACACTCACACTTCTTAATTCCTGTTAATAACCAGCCCTCAAAGTGACAAATCGTAGCTCCAGATAAATGAAAGATAAACAAATGAGTGTGTGCTGGGGGCCATTATGTAGAGGCATTAACCTCAACATTATTCTAGCATAAAAACACCTCCAACAATAAAAAATAAGATTAAGAATGTGTCTATAAGCCCACGTAAACCCACTCCATTTCTTTTGACTTCCCCTTTGCATTTCATTACACAACCAAATAAGGACAAAAAAAGGGAAATATCAATAATAATAGTAATATGTTTATATATAATACAGTATGCGCGCTAGGGAAGTGAGGAAGAGAAGATGAGAGACAGAGAGAGAGAGAGAGAGAAAGGGGGAGAAAGAGAAAGAGAGAGGGGGAGAGAGAGAGCGAGGAAGAGAGAGAGAAATAGAGCGAGAGGGAGAGAAAAAGAGAGACAGAGATAACAAGTAACGTGTCGTCCCTCACGAAGGATTCAGCACCCCCCCAATTAAGATATCACATGTGACTTTCTAACAATTCAAATAAATGTCTATACAAATTTAAGGCAGTTAGACAGGGTACCATTCCAGGGCTTGACATTCAGGTTAATTTGTCAGTGGCACACCAGGCCAGTACCAGAAAATTATTGACCTGGGCCAAGATCACAGCAAGTTATGCATGAAGAATTTCAATCATGGTGTCACGCCCTGGTCAAAGTATTTTGTGTTTATCTTTATTATTTGTTCAGGCCAGGGTGTGACATGGGGTTATTGTATTGTCCTATTGGGGTTTTTGTAGGCATTGGGATTGTGGTTGATTAGGGGTGTGTCTAGTATAGGCTTGGCTGCCTGAGGCGGTTCTCAATCTGAGTCAGGTGATTCTCGTTGTCTCGGATTGGGAACCGTATTTAGGTAGCCTGAGTTCACTTTGTATTTGGTGGGTGATTGTCCTATCTGTCCTATGTGTACTCTCTGTTAGTTTGCACAAGTATAGGCTGTTTTTCGGTTTTCGTTTATTTGTTTTGTAAGTGTTCGTGTTTAGTCGTGTTTACGTTTGTTTAAATAAACATGGATCGCAATCGACACGCTGCAATTTGGTCCGACTCTCCTTCATCACAACTAGAAAGCCGTAACACATGGTTGGTTTCATGTTTCATTTGCAGTCTGGGCAACTACATTATATTATTATATCCAACCATCAAATCTGATATTTACACTGATTAAAATTAAACCATCCCCCTCTCAATGTTGACATATAGCTTATATTAAACTGTTTAAAATGTAATATTCCATTCTGAAATTATGAGCCCAATAACATATCGATGAAAAGCAACAATGTCGCTTTGCTAGAATGAGACAAAATCAGAAGGTCAATGACACAGAGGAGGATTGTAGAGATTGTTGTTGTTGATGAAGGGTGGACAGAGATTTGCTTGTGATCAAAGCCACCATTGTGAATGTGTTGACTAAATTAAATTGTGACATTTGACCACCAAAGGTCACCAGTAGCAAACATTATAACATTGCAAATTATACACTAAGCATACATTTCCCATGTAATATGCTACCAATTGTATTGTGGTATTTTAACATTATGATTCTCATATATTATATCTTATGGCTCTTTCACTATACCTGTGTCATGACATTGATGATTATATATATGATTTTCCTTTGTTGTAATTTTATCCTACAAATTCTCAGCTCCTTATTTACATGTACAGTACTGTACATAGAATACAAGGGGTGGATTTGCACTAAACAATTTAATATGTTAGAAAAATCATGTAGAATATCAAGCTTATGGTTAGCTTCATGTACATTATCTACTGGTATCATTTTCAATTGAGGACATATAGCAGCTAGCTCAACAATATGCCAATTATGTGTGAGTTTAGCAAGTCTCTGCTTCAGATGTACAATGACAAGGGGCACATGACCATTATGCCAGTAATCCATCGTACTGTAGGCCTATGGCTGCATTGGTGATACATGCCATTATGATAAGCTGCAAAATGGGTGTACATGGCTGATATCCTGAGACAGAGTGACAAAATGAAACAGATTGGAGAGCTCACAACTGGACAAAAAGGTAATGTTCATTTGAGAAAGGAACACAGAAAGACATATCCCCTTCACCCTTTTTATTGCAGAAATGTGATCTGTGATTACTGAGCATTGACACTAGTTTATCTCGAATACTATTTTTAAGTTAACAATTAAAACAAGTTTAAACACTTGACTTCAATTAATCAACATATCATTTCAAAATGGACAAATAAGTTCAACGTTAAACATCTTAGTAAGAAGGCTATTATTACTAAAATATAATTTCAGGTGAACATAATTTGTTTTTGTTCAGGTACCACTACCTGATCTAATGGGTGAACAGACATCTATTCCCGCCCAGCAAAAATACACATTATTGTCAACTCATTAGGTTTGATTATTTGAATCAGGTATGTTAGTGCTGGGCTGGAATAGAAGTCTGCAAACCCAGCATACCTCCAGGAGCAGGTCTGAACTGCTACAGTTGTAATACGCTTGTAGCCTATATTGTGTGACATTTATGTTGTATACAACATTTGCTATCATACAGTGTATTTGGAAAGTATTCAGACCCCTTCCCTTTTTCAATATTTTGTAACGTTACAGCCTGATTCTAAAATTGATTAAATAAATAAAAATCCTCATCAATCTACACACAATACCCCATAATGACAAAGCAAAAACAGGTTTTTAGACAAAAAATTGAAATACCTTAAGTATTCAGACCATTTACTATGAGTCTCGAAATGAGCTCAGGTGCATCCTGTTTCCATTGATCATCCTTGAGATATTTCTGCAACTTGAATGGAGTCCACCTGTGGTAAATTCAACTGACTGGACATGATTTGGAAAGGCACAGACCTGTCTATATAAGGTACCACAGTTGACAGTGCAGGTCAGAGCATAAACCAAGCCATGAGGTCGAAGGAATTGCCTGTAGAGCTCTGAGACAGGATTGTGTTGAGGCAGGGTACCAAAACATTTTTGCAGCATTGAAGGTCCCAAAGAACACAGTGGCCTCCACCATTCTTACATGGAAAAAGTTTGGAACCACCAAGACACTTCCTAGAGCTGGCCGCCCAGCAAAACTGAGCAATCGGGGGAGAAGGGCCTTGGTCAGGGAGATGACCAAGAACCCGATGGTTACTCAGAGAGCTCCAGAGTTCCTCTGTGGAGATGGGAGAACATTCCAGAAGGATAACCATCTCTGCAGCACTCCACCAATCAGGCCTTTATGGTTGAGTGGCTAGATGGAAGCCACTCCTCAGTAAAAGGCACATGACAGCCCACTTGGAGTTTGCCAAAAGGCACCTAAAGGACTCTCAGACCATGAGAAACAAAATTCTCTGGTCTGATGAAACCAAGATGGAACTCTTTGGCCTGAATGCAAAATGTCACGTCTGGAGGAAACCTGGCACCACTCCATTCCTTTTTCAGTGGCAAGGACAGGGAGATTAATCAGCATTGAGGGAAAGATGAACGGAACAAAGTACAGAGAAATCCTTGATGGAAACAAGCTCTAGAGCCCTCAGGACCTTGGACAGGGGCGAAGGTTCACCTTCCAACAGGACAACGACCCTAAACACACAGCCAAGACAACGCAGAAGTGGCTTCGGGATAAGTCTCTGAATGTCTTTGAGTGGCCCAGCCAGAGCCCGGACTTGAATCCAATCGAACATCTCTGGAGAGACCTGAAAATAGTTCTGCAGCGACACTCCCCATCCAACCTGACAGAGCTTGAAAGGATCCGCAGAGATAAATGGGAGAAACTCCCCAAATACAGGTGTGCCAAGCTTGTAGTGCCATACACAAGAAGACTCGAGGCTGTAATTTCTGCCAAAGGTGCTTCAACAAAGTACTGCGTAAAGGGTTATTTAGTTTTTATAAATGTTTATTCTATAAACCAGTTTTTTTGTCATTATGGAGTATTGTGTGTAGATTGATGAAGGATATTTTTTGTAAAAATGTGGAAATAGTCAAGGGGTCTGAATACTTTCCGAATGCACTGTAAGTACACATACAACCCATTGCATAAAATGATGTGCCAGCAGTCTCTTTGGGCATTCACTGTGACCCATTCATCTGCAGACAGGCTTTCACAGGTCTCCATGTCTGAGAACAGACAACATCACAAAGAAACAGGCTTCATTATATTACAATTAGATGGGCCTCCCGAGTGGCGCAGCGGTCTAAGGTACTGCATCACAGTGGTAAAGGTGTCAGTACAGACCAGGGTTTGATCCCAGACTGCGTTGCAGCCGGCCTAGACCGGGAGACCCATGAGGCGCCGCACAATTGGTCCAGCGTCGTCCGGGTTAGGGGATAGTTTGGCCGGCTGGGATGACCTCATCCAATTGAGCTCTAGCAACTCCTTGTGGCAGGCCGGGTGCATGCACGTTGACTTCGGTCGCCAGCTGTACATTGTTTCCTCCGACACATTGGTGTGGCTGGCTTCCGGGTTAAGCGAGCAGTGTATAAAGAAGCAGTGTGGCTTGGCATGGTCGTGTTTCGGAGGACGCATGGCTTTCGACCTTCGCCTCTCCCGAGTCCATCCGTACCAATTGGATATCACAAGAAAGGGGTAAAACGTTTCAAAAAAATAAAAATAATTACAATTAGACAGTTCTGACTATTATCTCTCTCTGTCTTCATAGTTTTCTTCTCTAGGGACTGTCATCCCACAACCTGCCCTATCTAACTAGTACACCTACTTCCTTTTCTGACAGCTCGAACAGCAAATCCTTTCACCCTTTTACATTGCTGTTATCTGCAAATGCATTTTGATCATGCGTTTATAATTTACAACTATAAATAGGCTTACGTCAAGATAACAAGCTAATGTGTAGCTAGCTGATGATATTTTACTTAGCTTTAGTTCATTATGTAAAGTTGGCTAGCTAGCTATCTAGCTAGCAGCTCATTAGCCTACACACAGTGGCCTGTTGTAGCTAGCTAGCTAATAATACCTGTACATACTTGAATAGGTTCAGGCCTACGCACACACCCACGAAGCGGTCAATCTTTTGGAGCGAGGTGTTGTCAAGCGGAGGCCCCGGGTCTGGTCAAAACATACTGTGAGGCGGGGCTCACTTGAGAGGGAGAGGGAATGCTGGTTGATAACAAGTGTGAAGTGTCAGATGTCGGGAAGATTGTGAAGGATTAAATACAAATATATTTGTTTTAGAGTTTGAAAATGTATGCTGGCAGATGTTGCCGGGCCAGCAGGCAGCCCTGAATGTCGAGCCCTGCAGTTTCTTGAGCTAATCCAATGCCTGTACTCCATGTCACGTGCCCCCAAAAAACTGCCACCTTCTGGAGAAGACAGACTTTGGGCCCAGTTATCGCTCTCGCTTCACCTTATCCTCTCTGGTGTGACTCACAAATTTCTGTTAATTACAATAGCTCTCGCCTTGGGCCAATGAGTGTACTTTTGTGTAAAATACAATGGCGATACGCATCATTCACCCAAGTTTCATAACAATCGTGCCATTGCTGTCTGAGATATTGCATGGAACTAACAGATGGACAGACAGTGACCTATCCACAGTAGAGAGTAACACATTGGTGAGAGCTTTATGTCCCCAGGCTCTGCTAAGGGAGCCATTACCTTGTGAAAATAGTCCATTCCTCCACAGAGCTCTGCACCTTGATTTACAGATAATTTCTCTCCACTCCCTCCCTCCAGGTGCACATGTAGTCGAACATCCAGAACATTCCAAATCAGACTATGAACTTGAGGACTGTACTATAACTGTATAGCAACCAACCTATTATAAGTCATGTTGTATTAAGTCACACACACACACAAACATTAAACAGAAATCCTTTACACAATCTAAAGGGATGGATCTTTAACCCCATTGATGTTCCATGGCACATTTACTGAAAACACACCTCACACACGTGTTCATTCGTGATCAAGTACGATCACCTAAACAGGCTGCCAGGTACCGTATAACTACTGGTTTAGAAATGTATTTCAAAATCCCCAAACTCCAAAATGTCTCACTTGAACTCTTTGCACGTATCTCATCTCACTATGAAAGCATTCTTCAGGGGATCTTGTGATCGATGAGACACAGCCATTGCCATTGCCATTCCCTACACAGCTCCATAGATCGGCTACTATGCTGTCTGGTAGTGTTGTAAGGAGTAGACTCAGTAGACTACCTGCTGAGTGTGTGGTTCCGTTCCCGTCCCTGTGCTGCCTGCCATCCACATTGACAGAGCCTTGATGTAATCTGGCACGAGCTGTAATGGCCCATGTTTCATCCGTCTGTCTCTACCCAGCCTGAGAGAGGGGAGGCTGGGAGAGACTGTTGTAGGCGGGTGAAGGCTGGGGTGCTGGGCGAGGCAGGAGGATGCTAGTGGGACACTGGGGAAGAATGGAGGACAGTAGGGGAGACTGAGGAGACTGGGAGGATGAGGGTGACAAGGTGAGGCTGAGGAAGGCTGGGTTAAAGTAGGGGAGAATAGGGGACATTAGGGGTGGTGGGAGCAGTATGCAGAGACTATGGGTTAATGGGGGAAACACTATGGAGACAGGGGATACTGGAAGAGGTAACCTAAAGGAGAGAAAACCACAGCAGGGGAACACAACCAGGGAGAACTTAGAGAGGGAGAAACAGGCCTTGAATTGGGAGCGTGTTCTATTGCACAGGGAGTGTGTTCTATTGCATAGGGAGTGTGTTCTATTGCATAGGGAGCATGTTCTATTGCATAGGGAGTGTGTTCTATTGCACATGGAGCGTGTTCTATTGCATAGGGAGCATGTTCTATTGCATAGGGAGCATGTTCTATTGCATAGGGAGCGTGTTCTATTGTATAGGGAGTGTGTTCTATTGCATAGGGAGTGTGTTCTATTGCATAGGGAGTGTGTTCTATTGCATAGGGAGTGTGTTCTATTGCATAGGGAGTGTGTTCTATTGCATAGGGAGTGTGTTCTATTGCATAGGGAGCGTGTTCTATTGCATAGGGAGTGTGTCCTATTGCATAGGGAGTGTGTCCTATTGCATAGGGAGTGTGTTCTACTGCATAGGGAGTGTGTTCTATTGCATAGGGAGTGTGTCCTATTGCATAGGGAGTGTGTCCTATTGCATAGGGAGTGTGTTCTACTGCATAGGGAGTGTGTCCTATTGCATAGGGAGTGTGTTCTACTGCATAGGGAGTGTGTTCTATTGCATAGGGAGTGTGTTCTATTGCATAGGGAGTGTGTTCTATTGCATAGGGAGTGTGTTCTACTGCATAGGGAGTGTGTTCTACTGCATAGGGAGTGTGTCCTATTGCATAGGGAGTGTGTTCTACTGCATAGGGAGTGTGTCCTATTGCATAGGGAGTGTGTTCTATTGCATAGGGAGTGTGTTCTATTGCATAGGGAGTGTGTTCTACTGCATAGGGAGTGTGTTCTATTGCATAGGGAGTGTGTTCTATTGCATAGGGAGTGTGTTCTATTGCATAGGGAGTGTGTTCTATTGCATAGGGAGTGTGTTCTACTGCATAGGGAGTGTGTTGAATGACTCATAGAAGATAGTACAGTAACAGCATGGTGGAGTGATATTCTGTCCAAAGGCTGTCTCTGTAGTGTCCTGTAGCTAGTTCCCTGTTGGAGTGTTCTGTGACTTACAAAGACAGTACAGAGAGTGTGAGCTTGAGCCTGGCAGTTTGTGACACAGATGAATGGAAATAAAAGATGGAAAGGGTTAGCAAAATCCCAGTATTGAAGTTTCCAAATGACCTAGGGTAACTTAACTTTGGAGACAGTTCCCCCTCCTTCAATGTATCAATATTATAAATTGTTAATCTTCCTCAGCAACAGCAATCTATCGAAGGAGGGATGATACCATGAGAATGTATTTTTATGGCTTCACTACAGGCCGTGGGGGCCAGTTAAGAGGTTAACCCTCTCTTTCCGCTCCATTTAAGTGGATCACAGTTTGATGGATGAGTGTGTTCTGGTTCCCTCTCTCTCTCCTGCCTACTCTGAGCTGGGCTGATTCACTGTGACCTTGTCTCAGAACTATGGCAGCCCGGCCCGTAGGAAGCAGCCGATCGATGCCTCCATATGGGTGTGTGGGATTCCAACACTCCCTCTGTGTGGAATAGTGCACACGGAGATGTGTTCTTCAATGACACACACACACACACACACACACACACACACACACACACACACACACACACACACACACACACACACACACACACACACACACACACACACACACACACACACACACACACACTCGGACTTCCACTCACACATGCACTCCCACCCACAGAAACATGCCACACACACACATTGATACGCCCACCCACACAGACACACCCACACACCGCAATTTCTGGCACAAGGGAAGCTGTTGCCACGGAAACACAAACCAAGGGGTGCAAGCCGCAGGGGAGAGCTGGGCTTGTTTGATTGTGCAGTACGCTCAAGACAACATGATTCTCAGGAACATGAATCAGTTGGAAAAGAAGACATTCATCACAACATAACAGGATGACTGATGGGAGATGCATGGTGTAATGTCTTCATAACTGATGCAATGTCTTATAACAATGGATGTTCAGCCTCTCTCCCTCAGAGAAAGTTCATGATTGGGTTGGACTCAAATTGCAAATGCAATCACAATATTGCATAAGAACACATTTTTGTTATAGAGTACCTAGATCCACTTATTAAAATGTAATTATTCTGGACAGGACTCATTTTACACTTGTTATGAATAATGCGTAAATGTGAAGTTGTATTAATATATAGGTTCTTCTCAGAAAAGTACTGCAGATGAGTGCTAGATTATTATATTTACATAACATATTAGTCAATTAGCAGATGTTCTTATCCAGAGCGAATTACAGTAGTGAGTGCATACATAATCATACTTGTTCGTACGGGTCCCTCATGGGAATCAGACCCACAACCCTGGCATTGCAACCGCCATGCTCACCAACTGAGCTACATGGGACATGTACAGTGCTTAATAACATGGATATGACACAGTATAACACAGGTTATGTTGTCATGGAAAAAACCTGGCGCTAAAACTGAATATCAGAGTCTCGAAGATCTCTAATTCTATGTATAAATAAATCACTTCAACACCTGACCACTCTAACCAGCTGTGAAACAGTCAAGACCTTAAAGTCCTGTTAAAATCAAAGTTAGATGGAAATTGAGATGCAAACACACGATGGGAACTTTTTTGTATCGGTTAAGAAAGTACAGTATGGATCATATGCCTTTCCTATATCAGCCCAGATTATGTGATTGTAGATTTGTTGGCAAGTTGAATTGAGTGAGTAATTTGTCTTAACACATAGCGCAGTGGTGCTGCGTAGAGCAGGAGCTGAGTGTTCCAGTGGGGTCGGTGGTGCTGCAGCTGAGCAGGAGCTGAGTGTTCCACTGGGGTCGGTGGTGCTGCAGCTGAGCAGGAGCTGAGTGTTCCAGTGGGGTCGGTGGTGCTGCAGCTGAGCAGGAGCTGAGTGTTCCAGTGGGGTCGGTGGTGCTGCAGCTGAGCAGGAGCTGAGTGTTCTAGTGGGGTCGGTGGTGCTGCAGCAGAGCAATAGCTAAGTGTTCCAGTAGGGTCGGTTGTGCTGCAGCTGAGCAGGAGCTGAGTGTTCTAGTGGGGTTGGTGGTGCTGCAGCTGAGCAGGAGCTGAGTGTTCCACTGGGGTCGGTGGTGCTGCAGCTGAGCAGGAGCTGAGTGTTCCACTGGGGTCGGTGGTGCTGCAGCTGAGCAGGAGCTGAGTGTTCCACTGGGGTCGGTGGTGCTGCAGCTGAGCAGGAGCTGAGTGTTCCACTGGGGTCGGTGGTGCTGCAGCTGAGCAGGAGCTGAGTGTTCCAGTGGGGTCGGTGGTGCTGCAGCTGAGCAGGAGCTGAGTGTTCCAGTGGGGTCGGTGGTGCTGCAGCTGAGCAGGAGTTGAGTGTTCTAGTGGGGTGAGTGGTGCTGCAGCTGAACAGGAGCTGAGTGCGCCCCGCCCCGTCGCCTCCACAACCTTCCAGCGGCCATGTCCTCACAGATGTTGTCCTGCAAATGCAAAGAGACACCATCGGTGCTATTAGAGGTTGCCAATGAGTTGAAGTGGGACAGGCACGGCTTGGCTTCTGCGGGTGCTTCTTTGTAAAGCTGAGCCCACTACAGCACAGAGATCCAAGAGAACAGCTCTTGGTAATCGAAACCGGCTTATAAGCCACTCATCATCATTGGCCAGTAAATCTTGCTGGTCTTTGAAAATTCACTCTTTCCGAATTATTCCATTCGCCAAATCTTCCAACAGTCCGAAAGCAGCCATTGTGTGTCATTACGCATTGTTATTGCATGCCTTTATATACCCACCCATTTGATTGTCAATTACCCTGATTACCCTGCAACTGACAATTGTAACTGACAATGACAGGGCCATTATCACATTGACATTTCTGCGCAACGAACATGTGATAACAATATATGAAACTGTGCACTCGAAAACGGCATCAGTTTAAATGTAATATGTCTCACTGTTTACCTTATTATTTATGAGAATACATGTCATAACATGCAGGTATTGTTTAATAATTACAGATCCAATTAAATGTGCTTGCCGATTAAACTGTACAACATTTGAGGGGTTCTTTTGCAAAAGCAGATATCTCCATTTGTATTTTTGATCCTATATCATGTTGTGTGTTTTGTGTGCACTGCAGGGAACTCTTCATATATAGAACGTGAGACGTAATATTTTGATTTATTTTACACAATGGTATCTCCAGTTTGTGCATACATATAGGTCAAAGTGTATTTGGAGGACCACATATTCTCCCGTCAAGTTTGTGTTATGATAAATGCTTAGAAAGTGGCCTGCGCCTTCTTTTGTGCATACAATGTTTATAAATGAGGCCCCTGGCCTTTATAATCACCCGACCTCAACCCATTTGAGATGGTTTGGGATGAGTTAGACCGCAGAGTGAAGGAAAAGCAGCCAACAAGTGCTCAACATATGTGGAAACTCCTTCAAGACTGTTGCAACAGCATTCCTCGTGAATCTGGTTGGCAGAATGCCAAGAGTGTGCAAAGCTGTCATCAAGGTAAAGGGTGGCTACTTTTTTTTACCCTTTTTTGATTACTAATTAATTCCATATGTGTTATTTCATAGTTGTGATGTCTTCACTATTATTATACAATGTAGAAAATGGTAAAAACAAAGAAAAACTCTTGTGTCCAAACGTTTGACTGGTACTGCACATCTATACTGTATATATGCGGGCCAAACTATTACACTCTCTGGACTCACACTCTGGGTGATTGATGACTGATTGGGGAATGATGATTGCCACCTGTGAGGGGAGACGGAGATAAAATAAATACACACACACAGGATACACACAAAATACCTGTATCCGTAACAGACACCATTCTTGGTGTTTGAGTTATAAGTGTTGGGGTGGTGAGATAAGAGCGGTGAGCCAGCAGAGACCCTAGAGCCACAGAGGCAGAGACCCTAGAGCCACATAGCAAATACTCTTTATCTAAATGCAGCAGAGCAGATGGATGAATGTTAGTGTGGGAGAGAGGAGGAATGGGTGTGTGTGTGTACTCTTTCCATTACTGTATATGTGGGTTGCTAGTTTGTGTGTGTGTGTGAGAGAGATAGAGAGCAGGAGGTGTCACACCACAGGGGGAAGAATCCAACACACCAACATATGGATAAACCTTCAGGCTGACCGATACATTCTTTCTCAGGCTTGACCACCCACATGTTGGTTTTCTCTTGTCCAATAAGATATGGAATATTCTATATTTGTGGACTTCATGGACCTCCACTTTGTTGATATCATGGCTAACAGAAAGAGTGAGAGACAAACAAATAGCGAGTGGAGAGGAAACAGCTCAATTATTAGATTTGATTGAGGCTTGAGGGAGAGAAAAGGATCGTTTGGGTTTAGGTTACGCCAGACATTTGTTATGTCTAACGATCATCTTTATTATTTAATACATTATTAAACACTCTTTTATTATTTCTGCACTCATCCATTCCTCTAGCTTTAATTAAACAATGACCAGCGGCTACCAAGGCAACCGCCACATTGTTTGGAGTCCTTTGGCATTGCTGTGGAACGGCAGTCAATTTCTGATTAGTGCGTGGTGAATTCCCGTGAAATGCGTTTCCCAAGCAACAGCGAGATAACATGACAGGGAATTTGTTTTCTGCTATCGCCAGGATGGGGTTTTCCTTTTCTCTTTCAGCAATCGGGGAAGAAAGACAGTAAATAAAATAGAACATTTTATATAAAAATGTAAACAAGACTAAACAAACTATACATATCAAATTATAAATTAAACTCAACCATGATATTGACTGACTGAGCCTCTACATGACACTTGCCTGCAGATATACTGCATATTATATAAATGTAATATGCTGGGCCAGTGAACATGGAAAAACAAAACCATTTCCAGTGTCTCTATTCATTACTCAGAATTCTTCTACTTTCTTTGAGACTGACCCACCTTAGATGTGCCCATCGTGCTTCTCTCCAGTCTAAAGGCGGATGCAAATGGTCATCTACGCTTTTCAAAGCAAAGATTGACTAGGCATTAAACAGTGGTGGGAAAAGTATGCAATTGTCATACTTGAGTAAAAGTAAAGATACCTTATTTGAAAATGACTAAGTAAAAGTGAAAGTCACCCAGTAAAATACTACTTGAGTAAAAGTCTTAAAGTATTTGGTTTATATATACCTAAGTATCAAAGTAAATGTAATAGTGAAAATATACTTACGTTTGAAAAGTAAAGTGTTTGTGTTTAGTGAGTCTGCCAGATCAGAGGCAGTAGTAATGACCAGAGATGTTCTCATGATAAGTGCATGAATTGGACCATTTTCCTCTCCTGCTAAGCATTCAAAATGTACTTTTGGGTGTCAGGGAAAATGTATGGAGTAAAAATACATTATTTTCTTTAGGAATGTAGTGGATTAAAAGTAAAAGTCGTCAAAAATATGAATAGTAAAGTAAAGTACAGATACCAAAAGAACGACGTACTTTACACCACTGGCATTAAATGATGGAATTGCAGCTCAGTAGCTCTGTGCCAGTCTATAGACATCGGCCCTGTTCTGCCATGACACATATCACTCTTCATATGCAAAAATATTCATATGAACCGCAGTAGTCCGTACTCCCCACCATCACCTCCCCTCCCCATATGACTATATCACTGCCATGGAGCCCAATTGAGGTCTATACATTTGTGGAAAAGAGCTTCTGGAGGTCTGGTCTTCGTATTGATTTTTACTACCCTGGCTTATTGGTTTATGAAATGTTATATTTCCTCTGACTCCTTGTCCAGACGGATAGAGAGCCTGGCCAGGGAAGGAAGGAAGGAGCTGCTGTATTTCCCAATGCAGTTTGAAAATTGAAAATCAAGTTATTGTTTTTTTATTTTCCTTTTCTTTCTCTTTCCTCTTGCGGTCTGTCAGCGGTCTGTCAGCGGTCTGTCAGCGGTCTGTCAGCAGTCTGTCAGCGGTCTGTCAGCGGTCTGTCAGCGGTCTGTCAGCGGTCTGTCAGCAGTCTGTCAGCGGTCTGTCAGCGGTCTGTCAGCAGTCTGTCAGCGGTCTGTCAGCAGTCTGTCAGCGGTCTGTCAGCAGTCTGTCAGCAGTCTGTCAGCAGTCTGTCAGCAGTCTGTCAGCGGTCTGTCAGCAGTCTGTCAGCAGTCTGTCAGCAGTCTGTCAGCAGTCTGTCAGCAGTCTGTCAGCGGTCTGTCAGCAGTCTGTCAGCAGTCTGTCAGCAGTCTGTCAGCGGTCTGTCAGCAGTCTGTCAGCAGTCTGTCAGCAGTCTGTCAGCAGTCTGTCAGCGAGTGGGCTGATTGTCCTGTGAGGCAGATCACAGGACAATTATCTCAGAGACACATCTCTCCTTTTAGACACACTAGACTGAGATGTGTATGTGGTTAACCCTTTCCATGCCCTGCTTCTGCAGCTTAAGCCATTCTGATCACTGCAGCTAAAAAGAGAATTCAGACACCCTTTAAATGAGAATGAAAGAAAATACACATTTGCCAAATGAGAGGTTGTAAGGTGCTTATACTGTAAAATACCTGTAATATTAGGTTTCCAGTCATTTGATATATTTGACCAGAGCACAAGTACCCAATAAGAATAGCCATGTTTGGTCATGAATTAGTATTCACATTAATATTCACTCAAAGCATGCAACATTTGCATAATGCAATTGGCCAAATTGGAATTCCATTGCTTATCTACTAGGTTCCCCTTTGTGTGGTAGTTAAATAAAACCATATCACAATGTGTTATCACAGCTCCTATAGCAACAGTTATTGCTTTCAGCTCTAGGGCTTTTGGCATTTTCTGACTGACTCCATATCAGGAATTGTACAAGCTCCATATATACAAGCAGCCACCTGCTGTGTTTTAAAACAAGTGTTGGGTTTATTTAGATTTGTTTTCGGAAAGACACTGAATACAGATGCAGGACCAAAACACATTATTGCCTGAATCTCAATGCGCACAATTACTTTTCAAATAACACCAAAAGACCCCGGGGAAGATATGTATTTCATATTAAATGTCTCATAATGAATGTTTTAGATTACTCTGGGATGATATATCACCATAAGTCATCAATTACAGTACAGCATCATGATGTTAGGGCAGATTTACTGTTTTGTTTCTTCCAGCTCCATTTCCACATGACTGTTTCAGTCTCTACTGTTAATATAAATGTAAAACTATTCATGCCAATTGCACACTATGCACAGTCATTTTACATCGTAAGTCAATCAGAGGGATTTTCAATGCAGAGGAATGTATAGAGTCTCACCATACATTATGCAGTGCCATTGCAGCACAAAAGAGGCTTTTCCTTCCTACTAGTGGCTTTATCAATGTTTATACCACAGAGCACTTCACATACCGAAGCAATACTTCTCATTGGACTCAAGGTTTTTCATCAGTCGACTTGAGATCTCAGCAGCAGTCGCCTAAAGGCAGTCTGAGATAGAGAGGTAGACATCACATCTATTTTGAGCCCACCTCTCCTGCCTTGTTGCCAACAGGGAGAGAAGGTGGAGAGAAGCCAGCAAGCCAGCCCTCTGTCAGAGAAGAGACAGTTCATGTTGACGGATGCCTTATGGGTACTCTGGAACACTCCCACACAGTCGACCACTGCACTGCCCCCAGTCTGTGTGTGTAAAGCTGTAGCACCGCCCCTATTTACTGTGGGCAATGTTTCAAATAGGCCCGCAGTGGCGAGTCCTGGAGAGCTGCTTATGATCTGCTGTGAGTGGTTGCTGTGGCAACAGTGAATGCAAAAAACGAGGCCTGATGAGGTCCGGGGGCAGCGCTTTGAGACGAGTCGCCGTGTGCTGCATTCTCACTCACTCACACACACATGCAAACACGCACACACACTCACACATCAACAGCATCACTCATCTGAGTACAAAGATGGCAACAACGATCTTATGCAACTCTTTATATCACATCTCTCTTCTCCCATTTAGCCACTATCACCATGGATATTTAGTGTATATGTCAGCAAATATCACCTTGACAATTCATGTTGGAAGACTCCCAAAGCTGAAGTGTGAACCAAATGTGTGGTTGTTATGGCAATGGCATTGTGTATATCATTGTAAAGTGTGTTTGTGTTGCATTATTCACCTTTTCCCTCTGAATTCCACCACCCATAGGACACCATCATATACCCCAGGCTGTCAAAGGTTGATTTAAATCAGTCTGACTCATTTCTTCAAGATGGCTGCCCAGTGCATGACATCTCTGTTCACTTATTTCCCCTCTCTTTACTTCTGCTTGGTTTAAGGGAAATACCACATAATGGAGACACCAATTGAAACCAAAGCATGTTGCTTTAATGAACAAAGCTGGCAACTAACTGTCCCTGATTGTGTCACTGTGAATCTCTTTAGAAGACAAGCTCAGAATATGAGCAACCTGGGTGCATTCAGCAAGGCACATCGTTGTGCAACTTTCAAATAGCATGTAGAAATATAGCATGTAGAACAAACATGCCTCTCTGACATGTATAATAAGGAATGATGTCAGCTCTATTCATGACATTTCTATCTACAGCGTTTCCTAATGTTTGGATACTGAGCATGGCCCTCGTGACTGTGTCTAGGTCCAAACGTTGATGGGACGAGGCACATGTCTCACTGTATGAGACTGATGTTGGATTTCCATACATTTCTGACAGAGTGAAGTGGCCTAATATGTGGACCTTTTACACACACTCAGCACTAATCACAGTGTTGCCTGAAGTCTAAAGACATAAAACCCTCAACACTTCAAGGCTCAACACTAAATAGGTATCTTCTGCCACCGTCTGGTCAATGTGTGTATGTACTGCATCACCGGGAAGCTCACCCTTCTGCAGACCAGTGTTACTGTGCTGCTTATGCAGCTCCCTGCCTAGACACTCACATATCTCTGGTTATGGGTTGAGAAAAATGGGTCATGATAGACAAGTATGCTGTTACAGTACTATGTATGACCAAAGTGTATTGAAATGGCACAGGCTTAGATGGGCACCTACTGGTTTACTGACTCTACCTGTCAAACATACTCTCGTAAAACTGACTATCCTACCGATCCTAGACTTCGGCGATGTCATCTACAAAATAGCCTCCAACACTCTACTCAGCAAACTGGATGCAGTCGATCACAGTGCCATCTGTTTTGTCACCACAACCCACTGGCTCCAGGTCATCTACAAGTATTTGCTAGGTAAAGCCCCACCTTATCTCAGCTCACTGGTCACCATAGCAGCACCCACCCGTAGCACACGCTCCAGCAGGTATATCTCTCTGGTCACCCCCAAAGCCAATTCCTCATTTGGCCGCCTTTCCTTCCAGTTCTCTGCTGCCAATGACTGGAACGAACTGCAAAAATCACTGAAGCTGGAGACTCATATCTCCCTCACTAGCTTTAAGCACCAGCTGTCAGAGCAGCTCACAGATCACTGCACCTGTACATAGCCCACCTGTTAATAGCCCATCCAACTACCTCATCCCATTACTGAATTTATTTATTTATCTTGCTCCTTTGCACCCCAGTATCTCTACTTGCACATTCATCTTCTGCACATCTATCACTCCAATGTTTAATTGCTATATTGTAATTACTTCGCCACCATGGCCTATTTATTGCCTTACCTCCCTTATCCTACCTCATTTGCACATGCTGTATATAGACTTTCCTACTGTATTATTGATTGTATGTTTGTTTATTCCATGTGTAACTCTGTGTTGTTGTATGTGTCGAACTGCTTTGATTTATCTTGGCCAGGTCGCAGTTGTAAATGAGAACTTGTTCTCAACTAGCCTACCTGGTTAAATAAAGGTTATAGCTTATAGTCTCCATCTAGTGGCCAAGAGTATGAAGTGCACTGGTTTATGTATGGTATGTAAACCCTGGCATGAATATGGACCTCAACGTAATATAATACATTTACATCAATATAAATGGTATTCAAAGAATAATAAACATCCGTATGACAATTTCTAACATTTACTTTTATTGTAAAGGTGATATATTCCAAAATATGAATATGTTAGAGGAGCAGAGAAAAAAGAGAAGTGAAAGACACGTAAAAAACATCTACACAAGACTTTGGTAAGACTCTTGGGTGATATTCCTATCAAAAAATCCACAGCAAAAAATTTTTTAAAAAAATGATCTTATAATAACAATGCACAAAATCATAGAGATTTCAGTTGCGGTGTGTCTACATGAACAGTAGTACAGCTGAGTAAAAAGTCATACAGGAGATTTCTTGATCCTAGAAACATATTTTTTTTCTGAAGGATTATAAAATGCTGGAATGGCTGGGTAACTGTGCTTTAAGTTCTGGGATAATATACACTACCAAAGAGGATACTACAGGATATAGCCTAACAGTACTATCGCTTATTAAATCAATTGGTGTTTTCAACATTATCATTATTCAAGAATATTATACCACAACAAGTTTACAGTAATCTTGCAGAATAATCCTATATGTAACAGAGCTAGTTAATTTACGAACAGAGGAAAATCAGTCAGGTTCATCAGAGGCTAGGCATTATTTTGGGAAGCCTAGATCCTCTCTCGAAATGGCTGTTTGTTTTAGGCCCGAGAAGAGACCAAGGGAATTCCTTCCTTCCTTCTTGTAAAATAACACATGACCTTTGACCTTGACGGATGGGTCATTTCAGAATTTGCTAAACTCTTTCCAAACTCTGACTAGAGGTGTATACAGAACCAGTGTACCTTCCCCAATCTAGAATCTTCAGACTCAGCCCTGGATTAAACCAAGAGAGATTAAGGTCCGTGCCAGTCCTAAACAGAGTGAGTGACACTATGCCACCTCACGCTCCGTCACATAACCAAGTTGCCCATAGGCACAGATCTAGGATCAGCTTACAATCCCCAAACCTAATCTGAACTGTCAGAGGGGAAAACAACTGAGCTCACACCAGTGTTTATGGGCAACCTCCACCCACTCCGTACCCATCCCAACTTGGTCCATCTAGCAGGGGTGCACGTTACACGCTCGGATCTCCTTCCTGTCCTTGCAGCTGGGGAGCTGGGCGCTCTTAAGCCTCCTCTTGGCTGTCATGAGCCGCTCCTGAATCCCCCCGCCACACAGCTTGGTACAGTCCGTCCAGTTGGACCATGGCCTCATCTTACAGCCTGACCAGAGAGAAAGAGAGAGAAGGCATGGAGAAAGACATTTTATACATTTTCATGGAAATGTGTTCCTTGTTAAAGAATAGCAAAGATCATATTGAAGATAATGACTATCAAAACTGTTAGTTTTCTATGAGTACATTTACATGCACACTAATAATGCAATATTAAACTGATCATGGCAATAGGTAGATTATACAATAGTCATGTAAACACATTACTCTGTTTATATTAATCGGGGGAAGGTCAAAAGAAGTACGCATACGCTGATGAAAAAATCTGGTCAGAGTGGAGTCCCACCAACCTGGGTGTTCAGCGGTCGACGTGGTCTCCTCCCCCTGTCGCCCCCCCTGTTTGCTCCTCCTCTTCTCCCTCGCCTCCTTGCGACGTTTCTTCTCGTCGCTGTTGACCTGTCCCTGGCCACCGCCGCGGTTACACTTCCTGATCTTACACTTCTTCCTCTGTACAGTCTCGGGACACAAGTCCCCTCCGAACTGAGGCTCCAGCTTCACCATGCGTGTCCTGATCATGTGACCTTTACCACAGGATTTGTTGCACTCAGACCACTCCGTCCACTCTGACACCATACAGTCTGTTGCTGTAGAGAGAGAGAGAGAGAGAGAGAGAGGGATAGAGAAAGAGAGAGAGAGAAGAGAGAGAGAGAGAGAGAGGGGGGGGGGATGAGAGATAATGAAGAGGGGGATAGGGTGGAGTAAGAAAGGTGAAGAGTTAATATGGGAAGAAAGCTTGAAGATACACATCATGACTTTGCATTAGTGTTCCTTGTTCTAAACATACCACAATATGAATCCCCTGGAAACAAATTCTCTGACTTACAGTGCCTTGCGAAAGTATTCGGCCCCCTTGAACTTTGCGACCTTTTGCCACATACACATACTGTTGCCCGAGATACTGTTGTGAAGAAGTTTAAAGCCGGATTTGGATACAAAAAGATTTCCCAAGCTTTAAACATCCCAAGGAGCACTGTGCAAGCGATTATATTGAAATGGAAGGAGTATCAGACCACTGCAAATCTACCAAGACCTGGCCGTCCCTCTAAACTTTCAGCTCATACAAGGAGAAGACTGATCAGAGATGCAGCCAAGAGGCCCATGATCACTCTGGATGAACTGCAGAGATCTACAGCTGAGGTGGGAGACTCTGTCCATAGGACAACAATCAGTCGTATATTGCACAAATCTGGCCTTTATGGAAGAGTGGCAAGAAGAAAGCCATTTCTTAAAGATATCCATAAAAAGTGTCATTTAAAGTTTGCCACAAGCCACCTGGGAGACACACCAAACATGTGGAAGAAGGTGCTCTGGTCAGATGAAACCAAAATTGAACTTTTTGGCAACAATGCAAAACGTTATGTTTGGCGTAAAAGCAACACAGCTCATCACCCTGAACACACCATCCCCACTGTCAAACATGGTGGTGGCATCATCATGGTTTGGGCCTGCTTTTCTTCAGCAGGGACAGGGAAGATCAAATTGATGGGAAGATGGATGGAGCCAAATACAGGACCATTCTGGAAGAAAACCTGATGGAAACTGCAAAAGACCTGAGACTGGGACAGAAATTTGTCTTCCAACAAGACAATGATCGAAAACATAAAGCAAACTCTACAATGGAATGGTTCAAAAATAAACATATCCAGGTGTTAGAATGGCCAAGTCAAAGTCCAGACCTGAATCCAATCGAGAATCTGTGGAAAGAACTGAAAACTGCTGTTCACAAATGCTCTCCATCCAACCTCACTGAGCTCGAGCTGTTTTGCAAGGAGGAATGGGAAAAGATTTCAGTCTCTTGATGTGCAAAACTGATAGAGACATACCCCAAGCGACTTACAGCTGTAATCGCAGCAAAAGGTGGCGCTACAAAGTATTAACTTAAGGGGGCTGAATAATTTTGCAAGCCCAATTTTTCAGTTTTTGATTTGTTAAATTAGTTTGAAATATCCAATAAATGTCGTTCCACTTCATGATTGTGTCCCACTTGTTGTTGATTCTTCACAAAAAAATACAGTTTTATATCTTTATGTTTGAAGCCTGAAATGTGGCAAAAGGTCGCAAAGTTCAAGGGGGCCGAATACTTTCGCAAGGCACTGTATGTCCATAACGAGAACATTCTTACGAACTGCAAGGATGATTAGGGCTGGCCAGAATAATACGGCCAGCTTTATCCCCTCACTAAGACTGAAGGAAGACCAGTTAACAAGCTTTTTCACCCCAATACAATGACGTCTGCCAAAGTTAAAGCTGGTTATTTCTGACTTTTAATCCCTTTCTTCACAATACAGCCCTTAAATTAGCTCCCTCATTTTCTAGGGAACAGGAGAAAGGAGAGGAGAAAGAGAGTATTTTCCTATGGTAATGTGTCTGCCAGTCTCGTACCTGACTAGAATATATATATAACCTATTAAGTCAGGCTTAAATGTGAGAGCACATGGGCACTTCTGGGTTCCAATGTTCCCTCTCATATAAACCTGCTAATACTCCACCAGGGCATTCTCACGATAACCCTATCTGGGAGAGTTTGGGCTGGAGATGAGACTATGGGCACCCCTAACGCAGATGACATAAAGATGTGTACACACTAACAAGCCAAGTGTGTTATAAGTGTAATTGTGGCGTGTGTGTGCATGTGGATATGATAGAGAGTGTATTATAAGCAGACGGATGCTCGGTTGCACAATGAAGATAATAATCAGCATTATTATGAACTACACATGTGAAGTACTGTTTCAGTTGGTGTGTCCACACATGAAGAAAGTAGATTCACACCAATGTGTGTGCGTGTGTGTGAATGGTCCTTACGACACTCTGGCAGCATACACTTCTCCACCTGCTCCAGGTCCTCTGTACACTCTCCCAGCTCCACAGGAGACTTGAGCACGCGCTGCCTCGTCCGCATGCCTTTCCCACACGTCACACTGCAGTCACTCCAGTCAGACCACGGAGACAGCATACAGGGGATGGTGTCTGTGCACACAGGACACACACAAAATCAGTGTCTATCCGATTTCATCTGGTTGGCATTTGTTGTGGTGTGTGAGTGATAGTGTGTGCGTACGTGTGTACAAGTGTTCATGTGTGTGTACAGATGAGCGTGTGTGTGCATGTGTGTGTTTGTTTGTATAAGCCTGCATATGCTTATCTGTGTGTGACTGTGTGTGTGTGTGCGGGAATGTGTGTGCGGGATTGTGTGTCCGGGAGTGTGTGTGTGTGTGTTACTCACGACACTCTGGCATCATGCACTTCTCCACCTCCAGCACCTCAGCCCCACAGATGGAGCCGTCCGGGGGAGGCATCTTCACCATGCGTTCCCTTCTCTTCATACCCAGCCCACAGGTGGCACTGCAGGAGTCCCACTCACCCCACTCTGTCACCAGACAACTGTTGGGTGCTAAAAAGAGGGGGGGATCAGACAGTTAAGAGGGGAAAAGGCAGAGAGGGGGAAGGGAAGAGGAGTAGGGAATGAGAAAGGGAGAGGGAAGAGGAGGGAGGTGGGGGAGAGGAAGAGAGGGGGAGTGTGGATCAGACAGTTAAGAGGGGAAAAGGCAGAGAGGGGGAAGGGAAGAGGAGTAGGGAATGAGAAAGGGAGAGGGAAGAGGGGGGAGGTGGGGGAGAGGAAGAGAGGGGGAGTGGGGATCAGACAGTTAAGAGGGGAAAAGGCAGAGAGGGGGAAGGGAAGAGGAGTAGGGAATGAGAAAGGGAGAGGGAAGAGGAGGGAGGTGGGGGAGAGGAAGAGAGGGGGAGTGGGGATCAGACAGTTAAGAGGGGAAAAGGCAGAGAGGGGGAAGGGAAGAGGAGGAGGGAATAAGAAGGGGAGAGGGAAGAGGAGGGAGGTGGGGGAGAGGAAGAGAAGGGAAGAGGAGGGAGGTGGGGGAGAGGAAGAGAGAGGGAGTGGGAAGAGGAGGGAGGTGGGGGAGAGGGATGAGAAAGGGAGAGGGAAGAGGAGGGAGGTGGGGGAGAGGAAGAGAGGGGGAAGGGAAGAGGAGGAGCGAATAAGAAGGGGAGAGGGAAGAGGAGGGAGGTGGGGGAGAGGAAAAGAAGGGGAGTGGGAAGAGGAGGGAGGTGGGGGAGAGGAAGAGAGGGGGAGTGGGGAGAGGAGGGAGGTGGGGGAGAGGAATGAGAAAGGGAGAGGGAAGAGGAGGGAGGTGGGGGAGTGGGAAGAGGAGGGAGGTGGGGGAGAGGAAGAGAGGGGGAGTGGGAAGAGGAGGGAGGTGGGGGAGAGGAAGAGAAGGGGAGTGGGAAGAGGAGGGAGGTGGGGGAGAGGAAGAGAGGGGGAGTGGGAAGAGGAGGGAGGTGGGGGAGAGGAAGAGAGGGGGAGTGGGAAGAGGAGGGAGGTGGGGGAGAGGAAGAGAGGGGGAGTGGGTGTGTTCAATGGGAGAGACAGAACTTAATCCACATATGCATTACTTTGTCCTGTAATCAGGCATAATTATACATCATCCTAATAGTTTGAACAGTACATTTGAATAATTTAGCAGATGCTCTTCCACTGAGAATTGATGCACACAATGAGCCTCATTTATCTACAGCCTAGAAATACATAGATTTGTTTATATGAAAAGCGCATACACAGATTAATCAAAAGTTTCCTATACCTCGGAAAATGTTTGTTTACCTGATTAAAAGAAAACTTTGCTAAATGCAGCAATGTTTGTGATAAATGACTTTGTGAACCATTGATTTCAGGGGTTAAAGCTACTCACTGCATTCCTCGTTCACAATACACTTCTCGTTCTCCTCAGTAGGCAATGTACACACAGAGCCATCGTCAGGGAACTGCTTGACGTAGCGTTCCCTGGACCGCAGGCCCATCCCACATGACATGCTGCACGGAGACCAGGTGATCCACTCTGACATCGTGCAGGTGGACCCTTCTGAGAGGTCGGGGCCAAAGTGCAGAAAGTCACAGTCAGTTATGGCATTTGAGTTGCATTCAGGATTTTAATGTCCTTACAGTGTTAGTAGTCACATCACACTTTATATAATCAACCAGTGTATGATGCATCTACATCATGGGACCTCCTGTTAGTCTCATTTATCATAACAAGACAATAGGAGACTATGAGCATCTATGTCAGCTCATGGCCATTAGAAGAGCTTGTACCAGTACACCTGTACCCAAAGTGTTACCCAAGAGCTTGTACCAGTATGCCTGTACCCAAAGTGTTACCCAAGAGCTTGTACCAGTATGCCTGTACCCAAAGTGTTACCCAAGAGCTTGTACCAGTATGCCTGTACCCAAAGTGTTACCCAAGCGCTTGTACCAGTTTGCCTGTACCCAAAGTGTTACCCAAGAGCTTGTACCAGTACACCTGTACCCAAAGTGTTACCCAAGAGTTTGTACCAGTATGCCTGTACCCAAAGTGTTACCCAAGAGCTTGTACCAGTATGCCTGTACCCAAAGTGTTACCCAAGCGCTTTGAAAATGCATAAGCTGTGAACACATTTATGCAACAGACATGTTTCTCCTCATTAATAACAACCCCCTGCTGTTGTTGCATTATGTTCAGGTGGGAGGGAGGGAGGATAAGAGCCGTTCTGGGTGAGACTCACATGGATTTATATCTCAACCCTCCCTCTCCAGACTGAAAGACTCATTAAACTCTGCTCTATAAAGAAGCTCATCATTAATAAGATGAGCAAATCATCAATGAATCATTAATAATAAGCAAATCATGAATAAGAGCCCAGAGTAAGAGCCCGCGTGTGTGTGTGTGTACACGCACATGCACACAAACACAGAATGATGCATACACACACATGGGCTATTACACACACTGATGCACACACACACACACACACACTGATGCACACACACACATTTTATTATTCATTAGTCTTTCATTGCAAGCAGCAAAGACGTGACTCCGCTGTGTGTATTCTCATAACTTATTATGTGTCTTTTAATAAAGCCTTAGTATCCACTGTGGCCTCCTGGCAGCTTTAGCCCATTACACATTTTATAGGCTTGTCTCAGAAACACAGTGTCCCTCTCACCTCTATGCTGCTACAACTTTATTGTCTGAGCTACAAACGAGCTGGGGGCTTTATCGATGACCCAACACCAATAAAGACCTGCAGTAAACCAGATTTGATCTTTCCCTGTTTTCTTTGCAATAACCTATGAAATGCTAACAAAGATGACGTCCACACTAATAAAGCTCCTAGAGGGACTTGAGGGTCGGATGTTGAAGTTTGTTTTTAGATGGGTGTTTGTACACCAAGACAGCAACAAGAAATACACATTTCCAGATTGTATCCTAGATTGTATCCTAGATTGTATTGTAGTATACAGTGCCTTGCGAAAGTATTCGGCCCCCTTGATCTTTGCGACCTTTGCCACATTTCAGGCTTCAAACATAAAGATATAAAACTGTATTTTTTTGTGAAGAATCAACAACAAGTGGGACACAATCATGAAGTGGAACGACATTTATTGGATATTTCAAACTTTTTTAACAAATCAAAAACTGAAGAATTGTGCGTGCAAATCATTCAGCCCCTTTACTTTCAGTGCAGCAAACTCTCTCCAGAAGTTCAGTGAGGATCTCTGAGGGATCCAATGTTGACCTAAATGACTAATGATGATAAATACAATCCACCTGTGTGTAATCAAGTCTCCGTATAAATGCACCTGCACTGTGATAGTCTCAGAGGTCCGTTAAAAGCGCAGAGAGCATCATGAAGACAAGGAACACACCAGGCAGGTCCGGGATACTGTTGTGAAGATGTTTAAAACCGGATTTGGATACAAAAAGATTTCCCAAGCTTTAAACATCCCAAGGAGCACTGTGCAAGCGATAATATTGAAATGGAAGGAGTATCAGACCACTGCAAATCTACCAAGACCTGCCGTCCCTCTAAACTTTCAGCTCATACAAGGAGAAGACTGATCAGAGATGCAGCCAAGAGGCCCATGATCACTCTGGATGAACTGCAGAGATCTACAGCTGAGGTGGGAGACTCTGTCCATAGGACAACAATCAGTCGTGTATTGCACAATCTGGCCTTTATGGAAGAGTGGCAAGAAGAAAGCCATTTCTTAAAGATATCCATAAAAAGTGTTGTTTAAAGTTTGCCACAAGCCACCTGGGAGACACACCAAACATGTGGAAGAAGGTGCTCTGGTCAGATGAAACCAAAATTGAACTTTTTGGCAACAATGCAAAACGTTATGTTTGGCGTAAAAGCAACACAGCTCATCACCCTGAACACACCATCCCCACTGTCAAACATGGTGGTGGCATCATCATGGTTTGGGCCTGCTTTTCTTCAGCAGGGACAGGGAAGATCAAATTGATGGGAAGATGGATGGAGCCAAATACAGGACCATTCTGGAAGAAAACCTGATGGAGTCTGCAAAAGACCTGAGACTGGGACGGAGATTTGTCTTCCAACAAGACAATGATCCAAAACATAAAGCAAACTCTACAATGGAATGGTTCAAAAATAAACATATCCAGGTGTTAGAATGGCCAAGTCAAAGTCCAGACCTGAATCCAATCGAGAATCTGTGGAAGAACTGAAAACTGCTGTTCACAAAATGCTCTCCATCCAACCTCACTGAGCTCGAGCTGTTTTGCAAGGAGGAATGGGAAAAAATTCAGTCTCTCGATGTGCAAAACTGATAGAGACATACCCCAGCGACTTACAGCTGTAGGTGGCGCTACAAAGTATTAACTTAAGGGGGCTGAATAATTTTGCACGCCCAATTTTTCAGTTTTTGATTTGTTAAATTAGTTTGAAATATCCAATAAATGTCGTTCCACTTCATGTTTGTCCCA